>NW_027328882.1:325115-541748 GCF_048564905.1 Vicugna pacos | reverse complement strand
TGTCTGCACACTCCTGGACATGCACACTCCTGGGCCTGTACACTCCTAGGCCTGCCTTATCCTGGCCCTGGACACTCTTCTGTCTGCACACTCCTGGGGCTGCACACTCTTGGGCCTGCACACTCCTGGACCTGTACAATCCTGGGCCTTCCCTGGTCTGGGTCTTCCCTGGCCTGGTCCTGCACACTAATGGGCCTGAACACTCCTGGTCCTGTACACACCTCGGCCTGCACCCTACTGGTCCTGCACACTCCTCTGTTTGCACACACATGGAACTGCACACCCCTTGGCCTGCACACTCCCAGACCTGCACAATCTTGAGCCTGCACAATCCTGGGCCTGTACACTCCTGGGCCTACACACCCCCAGGCCTGCACACTGCTGGGCCTGCACACTCCTGAGCCTCCCTTCTCCTGGGCCTGCACAATCCCTCATCTGCACACTCCTAGGCCTGCACACCCTTGGGCCTGCACACTCCTGGGCCTGCACACTCCTGTCTCTGCACACTCCGGGGACTGCACAGTCCTCGGTCTGTATACTCCTGGGCCTGTACACTCCTGGGCCTGCCGTGGCCTGGGCCTGCACACTCCTCAGCCTGCACACTCCTCTGTCTGCACACTCCTGGGCCTGCACACACCTGGGCAGGCACACTCCAGGGCCCTCTGACACCTGTGCCTGCACACTCTTGGGCCTGTCTTCTCCTGGGCCCGCATGAACCTGGGCCTCTTCACTGCTGGTCCTGCCCTCTCCTAAGCCTGCACACTCCTGGAACTGCACACTCATGGGCCTGCAGACTCCTGGACCTGCACAATCTTGAGCCTGCACCATCCTGGGCCTGTACGCTCCTGGGCCTGCACACTCCTGTGCCTGCCCTCTCTTGGCCCTGCACTCTCCTGTGCCTGCACACTCCTGGGCCTCCTCCCACCTATGCCTGCACCCTCCTAGGCCTGTTCCCACGTGTGCCGGCACACTCCTGGGACTGCACACTCCTGGGCCTGCACACTCCTGTGCCTGCCCTCTCTTGGCCCTGCACTCTCCTTGGCCTGCACACTCCTGGCCTGTTCCCTCCTGTGCCTGCACACTCCTGGGCCTGCTCCCACCTATGCCTGCACACTCCTAGGCCTGTTCCCACGTGTGCCGGCACACTCCTGGGACTGCACACTCCTGGGCCTGCCCTGGCCTGGGCCTGCACCCTCCTCTGTCTGCACACTCCTGGGACTGCACAGCCCTGAGCCTGTACACTCCTGGACCTGCACACTTCTGTCTCTGCACACTCTGGTGTCTGCACACTCCTGGGCCTGTACACTCCTAGGCCTGCCCTATCCTGGCCCTGGACACTCTTCTGTCTGCACACTCCTGGGGCTGCACACTCCTGGGCCTGCACACCCCTGGGCATGCCCTCTCCTGGGCCTGCAAACTCCTGGGCCTGCACACTCCTCTGTCTGCACACTCCGGGGCCTTCCCTCTCCTGGGCCTGCCCCCAGTTCGGCCGGCACTCTCCTGGAGCTGCACACTCCTGGGCCTGACCTATCGTACGCCTGCACAGTCCTGGATCTGCACACTTCTGGACCTGCTCCCTCCTGTGCCATCACCCTTCTGGAACTGCACATTGGGCGCCTGCACACTCCTGTGCCTGACACACCTGGGCCTGCACGCTCCTCGGCCTGCACACTCCTCTTGTCTGCACACTCCTCTTGTCTGCACACTCCTGGGCCTGTTCCGTCTTGTGTCTTCACACCTCTCGGCCTGCGCACTCCAGGGCCTGAACACACCTGGGCCTGCACGAACCTGGGCCTGTTCACTCCTGGGCCTGCCCTCTCCTTGGCCGGCACGAACCTGGGCCTAAACACCCCTGGGCCTGCCCTGGCCTGGGCCTGCACACTAATGGGGCTGCACACACCTAGGAATGCACCCACCTGGGCCTACACACTCTTCTGTCTGTACACTCCTGGGCCTGCACACTCCTGGGCATGCACACTCCTCTGTCTGCACACTCCTCGGCCTACACACTCCTAGGCCTGCACACTCCTGGGCCTGCTGACCCCTGTGTCTGCACACTCTTGGGCCTGCACACACCTGGACCTGTACCATCCTGGGCCTTCCCTGGACTGGGTCTTCCCTGGCCTGGGCCTGCACACTACTGGGCCCGCACACTTCTGCAACTGCACACTCATCGGCTTGCAAAGGCACGACCTGCACAATATTGGGCCTGAACACACATAGGCCTTTATCCTCCTGGATCTGCACACTCCTGGGCCTGCACACTGCTGGACCTGCACAGCACTGGGCCTAAACACACCTGGGCCTGCACACTCCTTCTCTGCACACTCCTATCTCTGCACACTCTGGTGTCTACACACTCCAGGGCCTGCACGAACCTAGGCCTGCTCCCTCCTGTGCCTGCATACTCCTGGGCCTGCTCCCACCTGTGCCTGCACACTCCTAGCCCTGTTCCCACCTGTGCTGGCACATTCCTGGGACTGCACACTTCTGTGCCTGCACACTTTTGGGCCTGCACACCCCTGGGCCTGCACACTCCTGGACCTGTACACTCCTGGGCCTTCCCTGGTCTGGGCATTCCCTGGCCTGGGCCTGCAAACTCCTGGGCCTATACACTCCTGGGCCTGCACACTCCTGTACCTGTACACACCTGGGCCTGCCCTGGCCTGGGACTGAACACTAATGGGGCTGCACACACCTAGGAATGCACCCCCCTGGGCCTGCACACTCCTCTGTCTGCACACTCCTGGGCCTGCATAACCCTGGATCTGCACACTCCTGGGCCTGCGCATCCCAGAGCATGCACAGATCTGGGCCTCTACACACCTGGGCCAGTACACACGTGTGCTTGCTCCCCCCCGTGTCTGCAAACTCCTGGGACTGCACATTCCTGGGTCTGCAACACCTTGGCTTGCACACTCATGGGCCTGTTCCGTCTTGTGTCTGCATACCTGTGGGCCTGCACACCCCAGGGCCTGCACACACCTGGGCCTGCACGAACGTGGGCCTCTTGAATCCTGGGCCTGCCCTTTCCTAGGCCTGCCCACACCTGTGCCTACACATTCCTGGGCCTGCACACTCCTGGACCTGTACACTCCTGGGCGTACCCTGGCATGCGCCTGCACACTAATGGGCCTGCACTCTCCAGGGACTGCACCCTCCTGGGCCTGCACACTCCTCTGTCTGCACACTCCTGGGCCTGCCCCAAATTGCCCTGCCCTCTCCTGTGACGGCCCTCACAAGTCCTGCACACTCCTAGGCCTGCACACTCGTGTACCTCCTCCCTCCTGTGCCTGCACACTCCTGGCCATGTACACTCATGGGCCTGCCCTCTGCATGGCGTGCACGGTCCTAGGACTCCCCATTCCTGCGCCTGGACACCCTTGGGCCTGCCCTCTCCTGGGCCTGCACACTCTGGGGCCTGCCCTCACCTGGTTCTGCACACTACTGGGACTGTACACCCCTGGACCTGTACACTGCTGTGCCTTCCCTGGTCTGGGCCTTCCCTGGCCTGGGCCTGAAAACTACTGGGCCTGAAAACTGCTGGAACTGCACACTCATTGGCCTGCAAACTCCAGGACCTGCACAATCTTGGGCTTGAACACACCTGGGCCTGTATACTCCTGGGCCTGCACACTCCTGTCTCTGCACACTGTGGTGTTTGCACACGCCTGGGCCTGCACGAACGTGGGCCTGTACACTCCTGGGCCTGCACACACCTGAGTCTGCACACTCCGGGGTCTGCACACTCCTCGGTCTGTATACTCCTGGGTTGTACACTCCTGGGCCTGACCTGGCCTGGGCCTGCACGCTCCTGGGCCTGCACACTCCTCTGTCTGCACACTTCTGGGCATGCACAACCCTAGACCCTACACTCCTGGGCCTGCGCATCCCAGAGCCTGAACACACCTGGGCCTCTATACTCCTGGGCCACTACTCTCATGTGCCTGCTCCGTCCCGTGTCTACACACTCCTGGCACTGCACAGTCCTGGACCTGCACACTCCTGGGCCTGCCCTGGCCTGGGCCTGCACACTAATGGGCCTACACACACCTAGGAATGCACCCTCCTGGGCCTGCACACTCCTCTGTCTGCACACTCGTGGGCCTTCCCTGGTCTGGGCCTTCCCTGGCCTGGGCCTGCAAACTACTGGGCCTGCAAACTCCTGGAACTGCACACTCATTGGCCTGCACACTCCAGGACCTGCACAATCTTGGGCTTGAACACACCTAGGCCTGTATACTCCTGGACCTGCACACTCCTGTCTTGCACACTCTGGTGTTTGCACACGCCTGGGCCTGCACGAACTTTGGCCTGTACACACCTGGGCCTGCACACTCCTGTATCTGCTCACTTCTGAGACTGCATACACCTGGGCCTGCAAACTCCTGGGCCTGTACACTCCTGGGCCTGAACACTCCTGGACCTGTACACTCCTGGGCATGCCCTGGCCTGGGCCTGCACACTAATGGTGCTACACCCACCTAGGAATGCACACTCATGGGCCTGCACACTCCTGGGCCTGCCGACTCCTGAGCCTGCATTCTCCTGGTCCTTTCCTCGCCTGGGCCACCACCTATTAGGCCCGCCCTCTCTTTGACGTGCACACGCTTGGGCCTGCTCACTCCTCTGTCTGCACACCCCTGCGCCTTGACACCCCTGGACCTGCACACTCCGGGGCCTGCGCATCCCATGGCCTGCACACACCTGGGCCTCTACACTCCTGGGCCAGTACAGTCATGTGCCTGTTCCGCCCCGTGTCTGCACACTCTTGGGACCGCACAGTCCTGGCTATGCACACTCCTTGGCCTGCAGACTCCTAGGCCTGTTCGACTTCTGTCTGCACACCTCTGGGCCTGCACACTACAGGGCCTGCACATACCTGGGCCTGCACGAACCTGGGCCTCTTCACTGCTGGTCCTGCCCTCTCCTAGGCCTGCACACTCCTGGAACTGTACACTCATGGGCCTGCACACTCCTGGACCTGAACAATCTTGAGCCTGCACAATCCTGGGCCTGTACGCTCCTGGGCCTGCACACTCCTGTGCCTGCCCTCTCTTGGCCCTGCACTCTCCTTGGCCTGCACACTCCTGGCCTGTTCCCTCCTGTGCCGGCACACTCCTGGGACTGCACACTCCTGGGCCTGCCCTGGCCTGGGCCTGCACCCTCCTCTGTCTGCACACTCCTGGGACTGCACAGCCCTGAGCCTGTACACTCCTGGACCTGCACACTTCTGTCTCTGCACACTCTGGTGTCTGCACACTCCTGGACATGCACACTCCTGGGCCTGTACACTCCTAGGCCTGCCTTATCCTGGCCCTGGACACTCTTCTGTCTGCACACTCCTGGGGCTGCACACTCTTGGGCCTGCACACTCCTGGACCTGTACAATCCTGGGCCTTCCCTGGTCTGGGTCTTCCCTGGCCTGGTCCTGCACACTAATGGGCCTGAACACTCCTGGTCCTGTACACACCTCGGCCTGCACCCTACTGGTCCTGCACACTCCTCTGTTTGCACACACATGGAACTGCACACCCCTTGGCCTGCACACTCCCAGACCTGCACAATCTTGAGCCTGCACAATCCTGGGCCTGTACACTCCTGGGCCTACACACCCCCAGGCCTGCACACTGCTGGGCCTGCACACTCCTGAGCCTCCCTTCTCCTGGGCCTGCACAATCCCTCATCTGCACACTCCTAGGCCTGCACACCCTTGGGCCTGCACACTCCTGGGCCTGCACACTCCTGTCTCTGCACACTCCGGGGACTGCACAGTCCTCGGTCTGTATACTCCTGGGCCTGTACACTCCTGGGCCTGCCGTGGCCTGGGCCTGCACACTCCTCAGCCTGCACACTCCTCTGTCTGCACACTCCTGGGCCTGCACACACCTGGGCAGGCACACTCCAGGGCCCTCTGACACCTGTGCCTGCACACTCTTGGGCCTGTCTTCTCCTGGGCCCGCATGAACCTGGGCCTCTTCACTGCTGGTCCTGCCCTCTCCTAAGCCTGCACACTCCTGGAACTGCACACTCATGGGCCTGCAGACTCCTGGACCTGCACAATCTTGAGCCTGCACCATCCTGGGCCTGTACGCTCCTGGGCCTGCACACTCCTGTGCCTGCCCTCTCTTGGCCCTGCACTCTCCTGTGCCTGCACACTCCTGGGCCTGCTCCCACCTATGCCTGCACCCTCCTAGGCCTGTTCCCACGTGTGCCGGCACACTCCTGGGACTGCACACTCCTGGGCCTGCACACTCCTGTGCCTGCCCTCTCTTGGCCCTGCACTCTCCTTGGCCTGCACACTCCTGGCCTGTTCCCTCCTGTGCCTGCACACTCCTGGGCCTGCTCCCACCTATGCCTGCACACTCCTAGGCCTGTTCCCACGTGTGCCGGCACACTCCTGGGACTGCACACTCCTGGGCCTGCCCTGGCCTGGGCCTGCACCCTCCTCTGTCTGCACACTCCTGGGACTGCACAGCCCTGAGCCTGTACACTCCTGGACCTGCACACTTCTGTCTCTGCACACTCTGGTGTCTGCACACTCCTGGGCCTGTACACTCCTAGGCCTGCCCTATCCTGGCCCTGGACACTCTTCTGTCTGCACACTCCTGGGGCTGCACACTCCTGGGCCTGCACACCCCTGGGCATGCCCTCTCCTGGGCCTGCAAACTCCTGGGCCTGCACACTCCTCTGTCTGCACACTCCGGGGCCTTCCCTCTCCTGGGCCTGCCCCCAGTTCGGCCGGCACTCTCCTGGAGCTGCACACTCCTGGGCCTGACCTATCGTACGCCTGCACAGTCCTGGATCTGCACACTTCTGGACCTGCTCCCTCCTGTGCCATCACCCTTCTGGAACTGCACATTGGGCGCCTGCACACTCCTGTGCCTGACACACCTGGGCCTGCACGCTCCTCGGCCTGCACACTCCTCTTGTCTGCACACTCCTCTTGTCTGCACACTCCTGGGCCTGTTCCGTCTTGTGTCTTCACACCTCTCGGCCTGCGCACTCCAGGGCCTGAACACACCTGGGCCTGCACGAACCTGGGCCTGTTCACTCCTGGGCCTGCCCTCTCCTTGGCCGGCACGAACCTGGGCCTAAACACCCCTGGGCCTGCCCTGGCCTGGGCCTGCACACTAATGGGGCTGCACACACCTAGGAATGCACCCACCTGGGCCTACACACTCTTCTGTCTGTACACTCCTGGGCCTGCACACTCCTGGGCATGCACACTCCTCTGTCTGCACACTCCTCGGCCTACACACTCCTAGGCCTGCACACTCCTGGGCCTGCTGACCCCTGTGTCTGCACACTCTTGGGCCTGCACACACCTGGACCTGTACCATCCTGGGCCTTCCCTGGACTGGGTCTTCCCTGGCCTGGGCCTGCACACTACTGGGCCCGCACACTTCTGCAACTGCACACTCATCGGCCTGCAAAGGCACGACCTGCACAATATTGGGCCTGAACACACATAGGCCTTTATCCTCCTGGATCTGCACACTCCTGGGCCTGCACACTGCTGGACCTGCACAGCACTGGGCCTAAACACACCTGGGCCTGCACACTCCTTCTCTGCACACTCCTATCTCTGCACACTCTGGTGTCTACACACTCCAGGGCCTGCACGAACCTAGGCCTGCTCCCTCCTGTGCCTGCATACTCCTGGGCCTGCTCCCACCTGTGCCTGCACACTCCTAGCCCTGTTCCCACCTGTGCTGGCACATTCCTGGGACTGCACACTTCTGTGCCTGCACACTTTTGGGCCTGCACACCCCTGGGCCTGCACACTCCTGGACCTGTACACTCCTGGGCCTTCCCTGGTCTGGGCATTCCCTGGCCTGGGCCTGCAAACTCCTGGGCCTATACACTCCTGGGCCTGCACACTCCTGTACCTGTACACACCTGGGCCTGCCCTGGCCTGGGACTGCACACTAATGGGGCTGCACACACCTAGGAATGCACCCCCCTGGGCCTGCACACTCCTCTGTCTGCACACTCCTGGGCCTGCATAACCCTGGATCTGCACACTCCTGGGCCTGCGCATCCCAGAGCATGCACAGATCTGGGCCTCTACACACCTGGGCCAGTACACACGTGTGCTTGCTCCCCCCCGTGTCTGCAAACTCCTGGGACTGCACATTCCTGGGTCTGCAACACCTTGGCTTGCACACTCATGGGCCTGTTCCGTCTTGTGTCTGCATACCTGTGGGCCTGCACACCCCAGGGCCTGCACACACCTGGGCCTGCACGAACGTGGGCCTCTTGAATCCTGGGCCTGCCCTTTCCTAGGCCTGCCCACACCTGTGCCTACACATTCCTGGGCCTGCACACTCCTGGACCTGTACACTCCTGGGCGTACCCTGGCATGCGCCTGCACACTAATGGGCCTGCACTCTCCAGGGACTGCACCCTCCTGGGCCTGCACACTCCTCTGTCTGCACACTCCTGGGCCTGCCCCAAATTGCCCTGCCCTCTCCTGTGACGGCCCTCACAAGTCCTGCACACTCCTAGGCCTGCACACTCGTGTACCTCCTCCCTCCTGTGCCTGCACACTCCTGGCCATGTACACTCATGGGCCTGCCCTCTGCATGGCGTGCACGGTCCTAGGACTCCCCATTCCTGCGCCTGGACACCCTTGGGCCTGCCCTCTCCTGGGCCTGCACACTCTGGGGCCTGCCCTCACCTGGTTCTGCACACTACTGGGACTGTACACCCCTGGACCTGTACACTGCTGTGCCTTCCCTGGTCTGGGCCTTCCCTGGCCTGGGCCTGAAAACTACTGGGCCTGAAAACTGCTGGAACTGCACACTCATTGGCCTGCAAACTCCAGGACCTGCACAATCTTGGGCTTGAACACACCTGGGCCTGTATACTCCTGGGCCTGCACACTCCTGTCTCTGCACACTGTGGTGTTTGCACACGCCTGGGCCTGCACGAACGTGGGCCTGTACACTCCTGGGCCTGCACACACCTGAGTCTGCACACTCCGGGGTCTGCACACTCCTCGGTCTGTATACTCCTGGGTTGTACACTCCTGGGCCTGACCTGGCCTGGGCCTGCACGCTCCTGGGCCTGCACACTCCTCTGTCTGCACACTTCTGGGCATGCACAACCCTAGACCCTACACTCCTGGGCCTGCGCATCCCAGAGCCTGAACACACCTGGGCCTCTATACTCCTGGGCCACTACTCTCATGTGCCTGCTCCGCCCCGTGTCTACACACTCCTGGCACTGCACAGTCCTGGGCCTGCCCTGGCCTGGGCCTGAACACTAATGGGCCTACACACACCTAGGAATGCACCCTCCTGGGCCTGCACACTCCTCTGTCTGCACACTCGTGGGCCTTCCCTGGTCTGGGCCTTCCCTGGCCTGGGCCTGCAAACTACTGGGCCTGCAAACTCCTGGAACTGCACACTCATTGGCCTGCACACTCCAGGACCTGCACAATCTTGGGCTTGAACACACCTAGGCCTGTATACTCCTGGACCTGCACACTCCTGTCTTGCACACTCTGGTGTTTGCACACGCCTGGGCCTGCACGAACTTTGGCCTGTACACACCTGGGCCTGCACACTCCTGTATCTGCTCACTTCTGAGACTGCATACACCTGGGCCTGCAAACTCCTGGGCCTGTACACTCCTGGGCCTGAACACTCCTGGACCTGTACACTCCTGGGCATGCCCTGGCCTGGGCCTGCACACTAATGGTGCTACACCCACCTAGGAATGCACACTCATGGGCCTGCACACTCCTGGGCCTGCCGACTCCTGAGCCTGCATTCTCCTGGTCCTTTCCTCGCCTGGGCCACCACCTATTAGGCCCGCCCTCTCTTTGACGTGCACACGCTTGGGCCTGCTCACTCCTCTGTCTGCACACCCCTGCGCCTTGACACCCCTGGACCTGCACACTCCGGGGCCTGCGCATCCCATGGCCTGCACACACCTGGGCCTCTACACTCCTGGGCCAGTACAGTCATGTGCCTGTTCCGCCCCGTGTCTGCACACTCTTGGGACCGCACAGTCCTGGCTATGCACACTCCTTGGCCTGCAGACTCCTAGGCCTGTTCGACTTCTGTCTGCACACCTCTGGGCCTGCACACTACAGGGCCTGCACATACCTGGGCCTGCACGAACCTGGGCCTCTTCACTGCTGGTCCTGCCCTCTCCTAGGCCTGCACACTCCTGGAACTGTACACTCATGGGCCTGCACACTCCTGGACCTGAACAATCTTGAGCCTGCACAATCCTGGGCCTGTACGCTCCTGGGCCTGCACACTCCTGTGCCTGCCCTCTCTTGGCCCTGCACTCTCCTTGGCCTGCACACTCCTGGCCTGTTCCCTCCTGTGCCGGCACACTCCTGGGACTGCACACTCCTGGGCCTGCCCTGGCCTGGGCCTGCACCCTCCTCTGTCTGCACACTCCTGGGACTGCACAGCCCTGAGCCTGTACACTCCTGGACCTGCACACTTCTGTCTCTGCACACTCTGGTGTCTGCACACTCCTGGACATGCACACTCCTGGGCCTGTACACTCCTAGGCCTGCCTTATCCTGGCCCTGGACACTCTTCTGTCTGCACACTCCTGGGGCTGCACACTCTTGGGCCTGCACACTCCTGGACCTGTACAATCCTGGGCCTTCCCTGGTCTGGGTCTTCCCTGGCCTGGTCCTGCACACTAATGGGCCTGAACACTCCTGGTCCTGTACACACCTCGGCCTGCACCCTACTGGTCCTGCACACTCCTCTGTTTGCACACACATGGAACTGCACACCCCTTGGCCTGCACACTCCCAGACCTGCACAATCTTGAGCCTGCACAATCCTGGGCCTGTACACTCCTGGGCCTACACACCCCCAGGCCTGCACACTGCTGGGCCTGCACACTCCTGAGCCTCCCTTCTCCTGGGCCTGCACAATCCCTCATCTGCACACTCCTAGGCCTGCACACCCTTGGGCCTGCACACTCCTGGGCCTGCACACTCCTGTCTCTGCACACTCCGGGGACTGCACAGTCCTCGGTCTGTATACTCCTGGGCCTGTACACTCCTGGGCCTGCCGTGGCCTGGGCCTGCACACTCCTCAGCCTGCACACTCCTCTGTCTGCACACTCCTGGGCCTGCACACACCTGGGCAGGCACACTCCAGGGCCCTCTGACACCTGTGCCTGCACACTCTTGGGCCTGTCTTCTCCTGGGCCCGCATGAACCTGGGCCTCTTCACTGCTGGTCCTGCCCTCTCCTAAGCCTGCACACTCCTGGAACTGCACACTCATGGGCCTGCAGACTCCTGGACCTGCACAATCTTGAGCCTGCACCATCCTGGGCCTGTACGCTCCTGGGCCTGCACACTCCTGTGCCTGCCCTCTCTTGGCCCTGCACTCTCCTGTGCCTGCACACTCCTGGGCCTGCTCCCACCTATGCCTGCACCCTCCTAGGCCTGTTCCCACGTGTGCCGGCACACTCCTGGGACTGCACACTCCTGGGCCTGCACACTCCTGTGCCTGCCCTCTCTTGGCCCTGCACTCTCCTTGGCCTGCACACTCCTGGCCTGTTCCCTCCTGTGCCTGCACACTCCTGGGCCTGCTCCCACCTATGCCTGCACACTCCTAGGCCTGTTCCCACGTGTGCCGGCACACTCCTGGGACTGCACACTCCTGGGCCTGCCCTGGCCTGGGCCTGCACCCTCCTCTGTCTGCACACTCCTGGGACTGCACAGCCCTGAGCCTGTACACTCCTGGACCTGCACACTTCTGTCTCTGCACACTCTGGTGTCTGCACACTCCTGGGCCTGTACACTCCTAGGCCTGCCCTATCCTGGCCCTGGACACTCTTCTGTCTGCACACGCCTGGGGCTGCACACTCCTGGGCCTGCACACCCCTGGGCATGCCCTCTCCTGGGCCTGCAAACTCCTGGGCCTGCACACTCCTCTGTCTGCACACTCCGGGGCCTTCCCTCTCCTGGGCCTGCCCCCAGTTCGGCCGGCACTCTCCTGGAGCTGCACACTCCTGGGCCTGACCTATCGTACGCCTGCACAGTCCTGGATCTGCACACTTCTGGACCTGCTCCCTCCTGTGCCATCACCCTTCTGGAACTGCACATTGGGCGCCTGCACACTCCTGTGCCTGACACACCTGGGCCTGCACGCTCCTCGGCCTGCACACTCCTCTTGTCTGCACACTCCTCTTGTCTGCACACTCCTGGGCCTGTTCCGTCTTGTGTCTTCACACCTCTCGGCCTGCGCACTCCAGGGCCTGAACACACCTGGGCCTGCCCTGGCCTGGGCCTGCACACTAATGGGGCTGCACACACCTAGGAATGCACCCACCTGGGCCTACACACTCTTCTGTCTGTACACTCCTGGGCCTGCACACTCCTGGGCATGCACACTCCTCTGTCTGCACACTCCTCGGCCTACACACTCCTAGGCCTGCACACTCCTGGGCCTGCTGACCCCTGTGTCTGCACACTCTTGGGCCTGCACACACCTGGACCTGTACCATCCTGGGCCTTCCCTGGACTGGGTCTTCCCTGGCCTGGGCCTGCACACTACTGGGCCCGCACACTTCTGCAACTGCACACTCATCGGCCTGCAAAGGCACGACCTGCACAATATTGGGCCTGAACACACATAGGCCTTTATCCTCCTGGATCTGCACACTCCTGGGCCTGCACACTGCTGGACCTGCACAGCACTGGGCCTAAACACACCTGGGCCTGCACACTCCTTCTCTGCACACTCCTATCTCTGCACACTCTGGTGTCTACACACTCCAGGGCCTGCACGAACCTAGGCCTGCTCCCTCCTGTGCCTGCATACTCCTGGGCCTGCTCCCACCTGTGCCTGCACACTCCTAGCCCTGTTCCCACCTGTGCTGGCACATTCCTGGGACTGCACACTTCTGTGCCTGCACACTTTTGGGCCTGCACACCCCTGGGCCTGCACACTCCTGGACCTGTACACTCCTGGGCCTTCCCTGGTCTGGGCATTCCCTGGCCTGGGCCTGCAAACTCCTGGGCCTATACACTCCTGGGCCTGCACACTCCTGTACCTGTACACACCTGGGCCTGCCCTGGCCTGGGACTGCACACTAATGGGGCTGCACACACCTAGGAATGCACCCCCCTGGGCCTGCACACTCCTCTGTCTGCACACTCCTGGGCCTGCATAACCCTGGATCTGCACACTCCTGGGCCTGCGCATCCCAGAGCATGCACAGATCTGGGCCTCTACACACCTGGGCCAGTACACACGTGTGCTTGCTCCCCCCCGTGTCTGCAAACTCCTGGGACTGCACATTCCTGGGTCTGCAACACCTTGGCTTGCACACTCATGGGCCTGTTCCGTCTTGTGTCTGCATACCTGTGGGCCTGCACACCCCAGGGCCTGCACACACCTGGGCCTGCACGAACGTGGGCCTCTTGAATCCTGGGCCTGCCCTTTCCTAGGCCTGCCCACACCTGTGCCTACACATTCCTGGGCCTGCACACTCCTGGACCTGTACACTCCTGGGCGTACCCTGGCATGCGCCTGCACACTAATGGGCCTGCACTCTCCAGGGACTGCACCCTCCTGGGCCTGCACACTCCTCTGTCTGCACACTCCTGGGCCTGCCCCAAATTGCCCTGCCCTCTCCTGTGACGGCCCTCACAAGTCCTGCACACTCCTAGGCCTGCACACTCGTGTACCTCCTCCCTCCTGTGCCTGCACACTCCTGGCCATGTACACTCATGGGCCTGCCCTCTGCATGGCGTGCACGGTCCTAGGACTCCCCATTCCTGCGCCTAGACACCCTAGGGCCTGCCCTCTCCTGGGCCTGCACACTCTGGGGCCTGCCCTCACCTGGTTCTGCACACTACTGGGACTGTACACCCCTGGACCTGTACACTGCTGTGCATTCCCTGGTCTGAGTCTTCCCTGGCCTGGGCCTGAAAACTACTGGGCCTGAAAACTGCTGGAACTGCACACTCATTGGCCTGTAAACTCCAGGACCTGCACAACCTTGGGCTTGAACACACCTGGGCCTGTATACTCCTGGGCCTGCACACTCCTGTCTCTGCCCACTGTGGTGTTAGCACACGCCTGGGCCTGCAAGAACGTGGGCCTGTACACTCCTGGGCCTGCACACACCTGACTTTGCACACTCCGGGGTCTGCACACTCCTCGGTCTGTATACTCCTGGGTTGTACACTCCTGGGCCTGACCTGGCCTGGGCCTGCACGCTCCTGGGCCTGCACACTCCTCTGTCTGCACACTTCTGGGCATGCACAACCCTAGACCCTACACTCCTGGGCCTGCGCATCCCAGAGCCTGAACACACCTGGGCCTCTATACTCCTGGGCCACTACTCTCATGTGCCTGCTCCGCCCCGTGTCTACACACTCCTGGCACTGCACAGTCCTGGACCTGCACACTACTGGGCCTGCCCTGGCCTGGGCCTGAACACTAATGGGCCTACACACACCTAGGAATGCACCCTCCTGGGCCTGCACACTCCTCTGTCTGCACACTCGTGGGCCTTCCCTGGTCTGGGCCTTCCCTGGCCTGGGCCTGCAAACTACTGGGCCTGCAAACTCCTGGAACTGCACACTCATTGGCCTGCACACTCCAGGACCTGCACAATCTTGGGCTTGAACACACCTAGGCCTGTATACTCCTGGACCTGCACACTCCTGTCTTGCACACTCTGGTGTTTGCACACGCCTGGGCCTGCACGAACTTTGGCCTGTACACACCTGGGCCTGCACACTCCTGTATCTGCTCACTTCTGAGACTGCATACACCTGGGCCTGCAAACTCCTGGGCCTGTACACTCCTGGGCCTGAACACTCCTGGACCTGTACACTCCTGGGCATGCCCTGGCCTGGGCCTGCACACTAATGGTGCTACACCCACCTAGGAATGCACACTCATGGGCCTGCACACTCCTGGGCCTGCCGACTCCTGAGCCTGCATTCTCCTGGTCCTTTCCTCGCCTGGGCCACCACCTATTAGGCCCGCCCTCTCTTTGACGTGCACACGCTTGGGCCTGCTCACTCCTCTGTCTGCACACCCCTGCGCCTTGACACCCCTGGACCTGCACACTCCGGGGCCTGCGCATCCCATGGCCTGCACACACCTGGGCCTCTACACTCCTGGGCCAGTACAGTCATGTGCCTGTTCCGCCCCGTGTCTGCACACTCTTGGGACCGCACAGTCCTGGCTATGCACACTCCTTGGCCTGCAGACTCCTAGGCCTGTTCGACTTCTGTCTGCACACCTCTGGGCCTGCACACTACAGGGCCTGCACATACCTGGGCCTGCACGAACCTGGGCCTCTTCACTGCTGGTCCTGCCCTCTCCTAGGCCTGCACACTCCTGGAACTGTACACTCATGGGCCTGCACACTCCTGGACCTGAACAATCTTGAGCCTGCACAATCCTGGGCCTGTACGCTCCTGGGCCTGCACACTCCTGTGCCTGCCCTCTCTTGGCCCTGCACTCTCCTTGGCCTGCACACTCCTGGCCTGTTCCCTCCTGTGCCGGCACACTCCTGGGACTGCACACTCCTGGGCCTGCCCTGGCCTGGGCCTGCACCCTCCTCTGTCTGCACACTCCTGGGACTGCACAGCCCTGAGCCTGTACACTCCTGGACCTGCACACTTCTGTCTCTGCACACTCTGGTGTCTGCACACTCCTGGACATGCACACTCCTGGGCCTGTACACTCCTAGGCCTGCCTTATCCTGGCCCTGGACACTCTTCTGTCTGCACACTCCTGGGGCTGCACACTCTTGGGCCTGCACACTCCTGGACCTGTACAATCCTGGGCCTTCCCTGGTCTGGGTCTTCCCTGGCCTGGTCCTGCACACTAATGGGCCTGAACACTCCTGGTCCTGTACACACCTCGGCCTGCACCCTACTGGTCCTGCACACTCCTCTGTTTGCACACACATGGAACTGCACACCCCTTGGCCTGCACACTCCCAGACCTGCACAATCTTGAGCCTGCACAATCCTGGGCCTGTACACTCCTGGGCCTACACACCCCCAGGCCTGCACACTGCTGGGCCTGCACACTCCTGAGCCTCCCTTCTCCTGGGCCTGCACAATCCCTCATCTGCACACTCCTAGGCCTGCACACCCTTGGGCCTGCACACTCCTGGGCCTGCACACTCCTGTCTCTGCACACTCCGGGGACTGCACAGTCCTCGGTCTGTATACTCCTGGGCCTGTACACTCCTGGGCCTGCCGTGGCCTGGGCCTGCACACTCCTCAGCCTGCACACTCCTCTGTCTGCACACTCCTGGGCCTGCACACACCTGGGCAGGCACACTCCAGGGCCCTCTGACACCTGTGCCTGCACACTCTTGGGCCTGTCTTCTCCTGGGCCCGCATGAACCTGGGCCTCTTCACTGCTGGTCCTGCCCTCTCCTAAGCCTGCACACTCCTGGAACTGCACACTCATGGGCCTGCAGACTCCTGGACCTGCACAATCTTGAGCCTGCACCATCCTGGGCCTGTACGCTCCTGGGCCTGCACACTCCTGTGCCTGCCCTCTCTTGGCCCTGCACTCTCCTGTGCCTGCACACTCCTGGGCCTGCTCCCACCTATGCCTGCACCCTCCTAGGCCTGTTCCCACGTGTGCCGGCACACTCCTGGGACTGCACACTCCTGGGCCTGCACACTCCTGTGCCTGCCCTCTCTTGGCCCTGCACTCTCCTTGGCCTGCACACTCCTGGCCTGTTCCCTCCTGTGCCTGCACACTCCTGGGCCTGCTCCCACCTATGCCTGCACACTCCTAGGCCTGTTCCCACGTGTGCCGGCACACTCCTGGGACTGCACACTCCTGGGCCTGCCCTGGCCTGGGCCTGCACCCTCCTCTGTCTGCACACTCCTGGGACTGCACAGCCCTGAGCCTGTACACTCCTGGACCTGCACACTTCTGTCTCTGCACACTCTGGTGTCTGCACACTCCTGGGCCTGTACACTCCTAGGCCTGCCCTATCCTGGCCCTGGACACTCTTCTGTCTGCACACTCCTGGGGCTGCACACTCCTGGGCCTGCACACCCCTGGGCATGCCCTCTCCTGGGCCTGCAAACTCCTGGGCCTGCACACTCCTCTGTCTGCACACTCCGGGGCCTTCCCTCTCCTGGGCCTGCCCCCAGTTCGGCCGGCACTCTCCTGGAGCTGCACACTCCTGGGCCTGACCTATCGTACGCCTGCACAGTCCTGGATCTGCACACTTCTGGACCTGCTCCCTCCTGTGCCATCACCCTTCTGGAACTGCACATTGGGCGCCTGCACACTCCTGTGCCTGACACACCTGGGCCTGCACGCTCCTCGGCCTGCACACTCCTCTTGTCTGCACACTCCTCTTGTCTGCACACTCCTGGGCCTGTTCCGTCTTGTGTCTTCACACCTCTCGGCCTGCGCACTCCAGGGCCTGAACACACCTGGGCCTGCACGAACCTGGGCCTGTTCACTCCTGGGCCTGCCCTCTCCTTGGCCGGCACGAACCTGGGCCTAAACACCCCTGGGCCTGCCCTGGCCTGGGCCTGCACACTAATGGGGCTGCACACACCTAGGAATGCACCCACCTGGGCCTACACACTCTTCTGTCTGTACACTCCTGGGCCTGCACACTCCTGGGCATGCACACTCCTCTGTCTGCACACTCCTCGGCCTACACACTCCTAGGCCTGCACACTCCTGGGCCTGCTGACCCCTGTGTCTGCACACTCTTGGGCCTGCACACACCTGGACCTGTACCATCCTGGGCCTTCCCTGGACTGGGTCTTCCCTGGCCTGGGCCTGCACACTACTGGGCCCGCACACTTCTGCAACTGCACACTCATCGGCCTGCAAAGGCACGACCTGCACAATATTGGGCCTGAACACACATAGGCCTTTATCCTCCTGGATCTGCACACTCCTGGGCCTGCACACTGCTGGACCTGCACAGCACTGGGCCTAAACACACCTGGGCCTGCACACTCCTTCTCTGCACACTCCTATCTCTGCACACTCTGGTGTCTACACACTCCAGGGCCTGCACGAACCTAGGCCTGCTCCCTCCTGTGCCTGCATACTCCTGGGCCTGCTCCCACCTGTGCCTGCACACTCCTAGCCCTGTTCCCACCTGTGCTGGCACATTCCTGGGACTGCACACTTCTGTGCCTGCACACTTTTGGGCCTGCACACCCCTGGGCCTGCACACTCCTGGACCTGTACACTCCTGGGCCTTCCCTGGTCTGGGCATTCCCTGGCCTGGGCCTGCAAACTCCTGGGCCTATACACTCCTGGGCCTGCACACTCCTGTACCTGTACACACCTGGGCCTGCCCTGGCCTGGGACTGCACACTAATGGGGCTGCACACACCTAGGAATGCACCCCCCTGGGCCTGCACACTCCTCTGTCTGCACACTCCTGGGCCTGCATAACCCTGGATCTGCACACTCCTGGGCCTGCGCATCCCAGAGCATGCACAGATCTGGGCCTCTACACACCTGGGCCAGTACACACGTGTGCTTGCTCCCCCCCGTGTCTGCAAACTCCTGGGACTGCACATTCCTGGGTCTGCAACACCTTGGCTTGCACACTCATGGGCCTGTTCCGTCTTGTGTCTGCATACCTGTGGGCCTGCACACCCCAGGGCCTGCACACACCTGGGCCTGCACGAACGTGGGCCTCTTGAATCCTGGGCCTGCCCTTTCCTAGGCCTGCCCACACCTGTGCCTACACATTCCTGGGCCTGCACACTCCTGGACCTGTACACTCCTGGGCGTACCCTGGCATGCGCCTGCACACTAATGGGCCTGCACTCTCCAGGGACTGCACCCTCCTGGGCCTGCACACTCCTCTGTCTGCACACTCCTGGGCCTGCCCCAAATTGCCCTGCCCTCTCCTGTGACGGCCCTCACAAGTCCTGCACACTCCTAGGCCTGCACACTCGTGTACCTCCTCCCTCCTGTGCCTGCACACTCCTGGCCATGTACACTCATGGGCCTGCCCTCTGCATGGCGTGCACGGTCCTAGGACTCCCCATTCCTGCGCCTGGACACCCTTGGGCCTGCCCTCTCCTGGGCCTGCACACTCTGGGGCCTGCCCTCACCTGGTTCTGCACACTACTGGGACTGTACACCCCTGGACCTGTACACTGCTGTGCCTTCCCTGGTCTGGGCCTTCCCTGGCCTGGGCCTGAAAACTACTGGGCCTGAAAACTGCTGGAACTGCACACTCATTGGCCTGCAAACTCCAGGACCTGCACAATCTTGGGCTTGAACACACCTGGGCCTGTATACTCCTGGGCCTGCACACTCCTGTCTCTGCACACTGTGGTGTTTGCACACGCCTGGGCCTGCACGAACGTGGGCCTGTACACTCCTGGGCCTGCACACACCTGAGTCTGCACACTCCGGGGTCTGCACACTCCTCGGTCTGTATACTCCTGGGTTGTACACTCCTGGGCCTGACCTGGCCTGGGCCTGCACGCTCCTGGGCCTGCACACTCCTCTGTCTGCACACTTCTGGGCATGCACAACCCTAGACCCTACACTCCTGGGCCTGCGCATCCCAGAGCCTGAACACACCTGGGCCTCTATACTCCTGGGCCACTACTCTCATGTGCCTGCTCCGCCCCGTGTCTACACACTCCTGGCACTGCACAGTCCTGGACCTGCACACTCCTGGGCCTGCCCTGGCCTGGGCCTGCACACTAATGGGCCTACACACACCTAGGAATGCACCCTCCTGGGCCTGCACACTCCTCTGTCTGCACACTCGTGGGCCTTCCCTGGTCTGGGCCTTCCCTGGCCTGGGCCTGCAAACTACTGGGCCTGCAAACTCCTGGAACTGCACACTCATTGGCCTGCACACTCCAGGACCTGCACAATCTTGGGCTTGAACACACCTAGGCCTGTATACTCCTGGACCTGCACACTCCTGTCTTGCACACTCTGGTGTTTGCACACGCCTGGGCCTGCACGAACTTTGGCCTGTACACACCTGGGCCTGCACACTCCTGTATCTGCTCACTTCTGAGACTGCATACACCTGGGCCTGCAAACTCCTGGGCCTGTACACTCCTGGGCCTGAACACTCCTGGACCTGTACACTCCTGGGCATGCCCTGGCCTGGGCCTGCACACTAATGGTGCTACACCCACCTAGGAATGCACACTCATGGGCCTGCACACTCCTGGGCCTGCCGACTCCTGAGCCTGCATTCTCCTGGTCCTTTCCTCGCCTGGGCCACCACCTATTAGGCCCGCCCTCTCTTTGACGTGCACACGCTTGGGCCTGCTCACTCCTCTGTCTGCACACCCCTGCGCCTTGACACCCCTGGACCTGCACACTCCGGGGCCTGCGCATCCCATGGCCTGCACACACCTGGGCCTCTACACTCCTGGGCCAGTACAGTCATGTGCCTGTTCCGCCCCGTGTCTGCACACTCTTGGGACCGCACAGTCCTGGCTATGCACACTCCTTGGCCTGCAGACTCCTAGGCCTGTTCGACTTCTGTCTGCACACCTCTGGGCCTGCACACTACAGGGCCTGCACATACCTGGGCCTGCACGAACCTGGGCCTCTTCACTGCTGGTCCTGCCCTCTCCTAGGCCTGCACACTCCTGGAACTGTACACTCATGGGCCTGCACACTCCTGGACCTGAACAATCTTGAGCCTGCACAATCCTGGGCCTGTACGCTCCTGGGCCTGCACACTCCTGTGCCTGCCCTCTCTTGGCCCTGCACTCTCCTTGGCCTGCACACTCCTGGCCTGTTCCCTCCTGTGCCGGCACACTCCTGGGACTGCACACTCCTGGGCCTGCCCTGGCCTGGGCCTGCACCCTCCTCTGTCTGCACACTCCTGGGACTGCACAGCCCTGAGCCTGTACACTCCTGGACCTGCACACTTCTGTCTCTGCACACTCTGGTGTCTGCACACTCCTGGACATGCACACTCCTGGGCCTGTACACTCCTAGGCCTGCCTTATCCTGGCCCTGGACACTCTTCTGTCTGCACACTCCTGGGGCTGCACACTCTTGGGCCTGCACACTCCTGGACCTGTACAATCCTGGGCCTTCCCTGGTCTGGGTCTTCCCTGGCCTGGTCCTGCACACTAATGGGCCTGAACACTCCTGGTCCTGTACACACCTCGGCCTGCACCCTACTGGTCCTGCACACTCCTCTGTTTGCACACACATGGAACTGCACACCCCTTGGCCTGCACACTCCCAGACCTGCACAATCTTGAGCCTGCACAATCCTGGGCCTGTACACTCCTGGGCCTACACACCCCCAGGCCTGCACACTGCTGGGCCTGCACACTCCTGAGCCTCCCTTCTCCTGGGCCTGCACAATCCCTCATCTGCACACTCCTAGGCCTGCACACCCTTGGGCCTGCACACTCCTGGGCCTGCACACTCCTGTCTCTGCACACTCCGGGGACTGCACAGTCCTCGGTCTGTATACTCCTGGGCCTGTACACTCCTGGGCCTGCCGTGGCCTGGGCCTGCACACTCCTCAGCCTGCACACTCCTCTGTCTGCACACTCCTGGGCCTGCACACACCTGGGCAGGCACACTCCAGGGCCCTCTGACACCTGTGCCTGCACACTCTTGGGCCTGTCTTCTCCTGGGCCCGCATGAACCTGGGCCTCTTCACTGCTGGTCCTGCCCTCTCCTAAGCCTGCACACTCCTGGAACTGCACACTCATGGGCCTGCAGACTCCTGGACCTGCACAATCTTGAGCCTGCACCATCCTGGGCCTGTACGCTCCTGGGCCTGCACACTCCTGTGCCTGCCCTCTCTTGGCCCTGCACTCTCCTGTGCCTGCACACTCCTGGGCCTGCTCCCACCTATGCCTGCACCCTCCTAGGCCTGTTCCCACGTGTGCCGGCACACTCCTGGGACTGCACACTCCTGGGCCTGCACACTCCTGTGCCTGCCCTCTCTTGGCCCTGCACTCTCCTTGGCCTGCACACTCCTGGCCTGTTCCCTCCTGTGCCTGCACACTCCTGGGCCTGCTCCCACCTATGCCTGCACACTCCTAGGCCTGTTCCCACGTGTGCCGGCACACTCCTGGGACTGCACACTCCTGGGCCTGCCCTGGCCTGGGCCTGCACCCTCCTCTGTCTGCACACTCCTGGGACTGCACAGCCCTGAGCCTGTACACTCCTGGACCTGCACACTTCTGTCTCTGCACACTCTGGTGTCTGCACACTCCTGGGCCTGTACACTCCTAGGCCTGCCCTATCCTGGCCCTGGACACTCTTCTGTCTGCACACGCCTGGGGCTGCACACTCCTGGGCCTGCACACCCCTGGGCATGCCCTCTCCTGGGCCTGCAAACTCCTGGGCCTGCACACTCCTCTGTCTGCACACTCCGGGGCCTTCCCTCTCCTGGGCCTGCCCCCAGTTCGGCCGGCACTCTCCTGGAGCTGCACACTCCTGGGCCTGACCTATCGTACGCCTGCACAGTCCTGGATCTGCACACTTCTGGACCTGCTCCCTCCTGTGCCATCACCCTTCTGGAACTGCACATTGGGCGCCTGCACACTCCTGTGCCTGACACACCTGGGCCTGCACGCTCCTCGGCCTGCACACTCCTCTTGTCTGCACACTCCTCTTGTCTGCACACTCCTGGGCCTGTTCCGTCTTGTGTCTTCACACCTCTCGGCCTGCGCACTCCAGGGCCTGAACACACCTGGGCCTGCCCTGGCCTGGGCCTGCACACTAATGGGGCTGCACACACCTAGGAATGCACCCACCTGGGCCTACACACTCTTCTGTCTGTACATCCTGGGCCTGCACACTCCTGGGCATGCACACTCCTCTGTCTGCACACTCCTCGGCCTACACACTCCTAGGCCTGCACACTCCTGGGCCTGCTGACCCCTGTGTCTGCACACTCTTGGGCCTGCACACACCTGGACCTGTACCATCCTGGGCCTTCCCTGGACTGGGTCTTCCCTGGCCTGGGCCTGCACACTACTGGGCCCGCACACTTCTGCAACTGCACACTCATCGGCCTGCAAAGGCACGACCTGCACAATATTGGGCCTGAACACACATAGGCCTTTATCCTCCTGGATCTGCACACTCCTGGGCCTGCACACTGCTGGACCTGCACAGCACTGGGCCTAAACACACCTGGGCCTGCACACTCCTTCTCTGCACACTCCTATCTCTGCACACTCTGGTGTCTACACACTCCAGGGCCTGCACGAACCTAGGCCTGCTCCCTCCTGTGCCTGCATACTCCTGGGCCTGCTCCCACCTGTGCCTGCACACTCCTAGCCCTGTTCCCACCTGTGCTGGCACATTCCTGGGACTGCACACTTCTGTGCCTGCACACTTTTGGGCCTGCACACCCCTGGGCCTGCACACTCCTGGACCTGTACACTCCTGGGCCTTCCCTGGTCTGGGCATTCCCTGGCCTGGGCCTGCAAACTCCTGGGCCTATACACTCCTGGGCCTGCACACTCCTGTACCTGTACACACCTGGGCCTGCCCTGGCCTGGGACTGCACACTAATGGGGCTGCACACACCTAGGAATGCACCCCCCTGGGCCTGCACACTCCTCTGTCTGCACACTCCTGGGCCTGCATAACCCTGGATCTGCACACTCCTGGGCCTGCGCATCCCAGAGCATGCACAGATCTGGGCCTCTACACACCTGGGCCAGTACACACGTGTGCTTGCTCCCCCCCGTGTCTGCAAACTCCTGGGACTGCACATTCCTGGGTCTGCAACACCTTGGCTTGCACACTCATGGGCCTGTTCCGTCTTGTGTCTGCATACCTGTGGGCCTGCACACCCCAGGGCCTGCACACACCTGGGCCTGCACGAACGTGGGCCTCTTGAATCCTGGGCCTGCCCTTTCCTAGGCCTGCCCACACCTGTGCCTACACATTCCTGGGCCTGCACACTCCTGGACCTGTACACTCCTGGGCGTACCCTGGCATGCGCCTGCACACTAATGGGCCTGCACTCTCCAGGGACTGCACCCTCCTGGGCCTGCACACTCCTCTGTCTGCACACTCCTGGGCCTGCCCCAAATTGCCCTGCCCTCTCCTGTGACGGCCCTCACAAGTCCTGCACACTCCTAGGCCTGCACACTCGTGTACCTCCTCCCTCCTGTGCCTGCACACTCCTGGCCATGTACACTCATGGGCCTGCCCTCTGCATGGCGTGCACGGTCCTAGGACTCCCCATTCCTGCGCCTAGACACCCTAGGGCCTGCCCTCTCCTGGGCCTGCACACTCTGGGGCCTGCCCTCACCTGGTTCTGCACACTACTGGGACTGTACACCCCTGGACCTGTACACTGCTGTGCATTCCCTGGTCTGAGTCTTCCCTGGCCTGGGCCTGAAAACTACTGGGCCTGAAAACTGCTGGAACTGCACACTCATTGGCCTGTAAACTCCAGGACCTGCACAACCTTGGGCTTGAACACACCTGGGCCTGTATACTCCTGGGCCTGCACACTCCTGTCTCTGCCCACTGTGGTGTTAGCACACGCCTGGGCCTGCAAGAACGTGGGCCTGTACACTCCTGGGCCTGCACACACCTGACTTTGCACACTCCGGGGTCTGCACACTCCTCGGTCTGTATACTCCTGGGTTGTACACTCCTGGGCCTGACCTGGCCTGGGCCTGCACGCTCCTGGGCCTGCACACTCCTCTGTCTGCACACTTCTGGGCATGCACAACCCTAGACCCTACACTCCTGGGCCTGCGCATCCCAGAGCCTGAACACACCTGGGCCTCTATACTCCTGGGCCACTACTCTCATGTGCCTGCTCCGCCCCGTGTCTACACACTCCTGGCACTGCACAGTCCTGGACCTGCACACTACTGGGCCTGCCCTGGCCTGGGCCTGCACACTAATGGGCCTACACACACCTAGGAATGCACCCTCCTGGGCCTGCACACTCCTCTGTCTGCACACTCGTGGGCCTTCCCTGGTCTGGGCCTTCCCTGGCCTGGGCCTGCAAACTACTGGGCCTGCAAACTCCTGGAACTGCACACTCATTGGCCTGCACACTCCAGGACCTGCACAATCTTGGGCTTGAACACACCTAGGCCTGTATACTCCTGGACCTGCACACTCCTGTCTTGCACACTCTGGTGTTTGCACACGCCTGGGCCTGCACGAACTTTGGCCTGTACACACCTGGGCCTGCACACTCCTGTATCTGCTCACTTCTGAGACTGCATACACCTGGGCCTGCAAACTCCTGGGCCTGTACACTCCTGGGCCTGAACACTCCTGGACCTGTACACTCCTGGGCATGCCCTGGCCTGGGCCTGCACACTAATGGTGCTACACCCACCTAGGAATGCACACTCATGGGCCTGCACACTCCTGGGCCTGCCGACTCCTGAGCCTGCATTCTCCTGGTCCTTTCCTCGCCTGGGCCACCACCTATTAGGCCCGCCCTCTCTTTGACGTGCACACGCTTGGGCCTGCTCACTCCTCTGTCTGCACACCCCTGCGCCTTGACACCCCTGGACCTGCACACTCCGGGGCCTGCGCATCCCATGGCCTGCACACACCTGGGCCTCTACACTCCTGGGCCAGTACAGTCATGTGCCTGTTCCGCCCCGTGTCTGCACACTCTTGGGACCGCACAGTCCTGGCTATGCACACTCCTTGGCCTGCAGACTCCTAGGCCTGTTCGACTTCTGTCTGCACACCTCTGGGCCTGCACACTACAGGGCCTGCACATACCTGGGCCTGCACGAACCTGGGCCTCTTCACTGCTGGTCCTGCCCTCTCCTAGGCCTGCACACTCCTGGAACTGTACACTCATGGGCCTGCACACTCCTGGACCTGAACAATCTTGAGCCTGCACAATCCTGGGCCTGTACGCTCCTGGGCCTGCACACTCCTGTGCCTGCCCTCTCTTGGCCCTGCACTCTCCTTGGCCTGCACACTCCTGGCCTGTTCCCTCCTGTGCCGGCACACTCCTGGGACTGCACACTCCTGGGCCTGCCCTGGCCTGGGCCTGCACCCTCCTCTGTCTGCACACTCCTGGGACTGCACAGCCCTGAGCCTGTACACTCCTGGACCTGCACACTTCTGTCTCTGCACACTCTGGTGTCTGCACACTCCTGGACATGCACACTCCTGGGCCTGTACACTCCTAGGCCTGCCTTATCCTGGCCCTGGACACTCTTCTGTCTGCACACTCCTGGGGCTGCACACTCTTGGGCCTGCACACTCCTGGACCTGTACAATCCTGGGCCTTCCCTGGTCTGGGTCTTCCCTGGCCTGGTCCTGCACACTAATGGGCCTGAACACTCCTGGTCCTGTACACACCTCGGCCTGCACCCTACTGGTCCTGCACACTCCTCTGTTTGCACACACATGGAACTGCACACCCCTTGGCCTGCACACTCCCAGACCTGCACAATCTTGAGCCTGCACAATCCTGGGCCTGTACACTCCTGGGCCTACACACCCCCAGGCCTGCACACTGCTGGGCCTGCACACTCCTGAGCCTCCCTTCTCCTGGGCCTGCACAATCCCTCATCTGCACACTCCTAGGCCTGCACACCCTTGGGCCTGCACACTCCTGGGCCTGCACACTCCTGTCTCTGCACACTCCGGGGACTGCACAGTCCTCGGTCTGTATACTCCTGGGCCTGTACACTCCTGGGCCTGCCGTGGCCTGGGCCTGCACACTCCTCAGCCTGCACACTCCTCTGTCTGCACACTCCTGGGCCTGCACACACCTGGGCAGGCACACTCCAGGGCCCTCTGACACCTGTGCCTGCACACTCTTGGGCCTGTCTTCTCCTGGGCCCGCATGAACCTGGGCCTCTTCACTGCTGGTCCTGCCCTCTCCTAAGCCTGCACACTCCTGGAACTGCACACTCATGGGCCTGCAGACTCCTGGACCTGCACAATCTTGAGCCTGCACCATCCTGGGCCTGTACGCTCCTGGGCCTGCACACTCCTGTGCCTGCCCTCTCTTGGCCCTGCACTCTCCTGTGCCTGCACACTCCTGGGCCTCCTCCCACCTATGCCTGCACCCTCCTAGGCCTGTTCCCACGTGTGCCGGCACACTCCTGGGACTGCACACTCCTGGGCCTGCACACTCCTGTGCCTGCCCTCTCTTGGCCCTGCACTCTCCTTGGCCTGCACACTCCTGGCCTGTTCCCTCCTGTGCCTGCACACTCCTGGGCCTGCTCCCACCTATGCCTGCACACTCCTAGGCCTGTTCCCACGTGTGCCGGCACACTCCTGGGACTGCACACTCCTGGGCCTGCCCTGGCCTGGGCCTGCACCCTCCTCTGTCTGCACACTCCTGGGACTGCACAGCCCTGAGCCTGTACACTCCTGGACCTGCACACTTCTGTCTCTGCACACTCTGGTGTCTGCACACTCCTGGGCCTGTACACTCCTAGGCCTGCCCTATCCTGGCCCTGGACACTCTTCTGTCTGCACACTCCTGGGGCTGCACACTCCTGGGCCTGCACACCCCTGGGCATGCCCTCTCCTGGGCCTGCAAACTCCTGGGCCTGCACACTCCTCTGTCTGCACACTCCGGGGCCTTCCCTCTCCTGGGCCTGCCCCCAGTTCGGCCGGCACTCTCCTGGAGCTGCACACTCCTGGGCCTGACCTATCGTACGCCTGCACAGTCCTGGATCTGCACACTTCTGGACCTGCTCCCTCCTGTGCCATCACCCTTCTGGAACTGCACATTGGGCGCCTGCACACTCCTGTGCCTGACACACCTGGGCCTGCACGCTCCTCGGCCTGCACACTCCTCTTGTCTGCACACTCCTCTTGTCTGCACACTCCTGGGCCTGTTCCGTCTTGTGTCTTCACACCTCTCGGCCTGCGCACTCCAGGGCCTGAACACACCTGGGCCTGCACGAACCTGGGCCTGTTCACTCCTGGGCCTGCCCTCTCCTTGGCCGGCACGAACCTGGGCCTAAACACCCCTGGGCCTGCCCTGGCCTGGGCCTGCACACTAATGGGGCTGCACACACCTAGGAATGCACCCACCTGGGCCTACACACTCTTCTGTCTGTACACTCCTGGGCCTGCACACTCCTGGGCATGCACACTCCTCTGTCTGCACACTCCTCGGCCTACACACTCCTAGGCCTGCACACTCCTGGGCCTGCTGACCCCTGTGTCTGCACACTCTTGGGCCTGCACACACCTGGACCTGTACCATCCTGGGCCTTCCCTGGACTGGGTCTTCCCTGGCCTGGGCCTGCACACTACTGGGCCCGCACACTTCTGCAACTGCACACTCATCGGCTTGCAAAGGCACGACCTGCACAATATTGGGCCTGAACACACATAGGCCTTTATCCTCCTGGATCTGCACACTCCTGGGCCTGCACACTGCTGGACCTGCACAGCACTGGGCCTAAACACACCTGGGCCTGCACACTCCTTCTCTGCACACTCCTATCTCTGCACACTCTGGTGTCTACACACTCCAGGGCCTGCACGAACCTAGGCCTGCTCCCTCCTGTGCCTGCATACTCCTGGGCCTGCTCCCACCTGTGCCTGCACACTCCTAGCCCTGTTCCCACCTGTGCTGGCACATTCCTGGGACTGCACACTTCTGTGCCTGCACACTTTTGGGCCTGCACACCCCTGGGCCTGCACACTCCTGGACCTGTACACTCCTGGGCCTTCCCTGGTCTGGGCATTCCCTGGCCTGGGCCTGCAAACTCCTGGGCCTATACACTCCTGGGCCTGCACACTCCTGTACCTGTACACACCTGGGCCTGCCCTGGCCTGGGACTGAACACTAATGGGGCTGCACACACCTAGGAATGCACCCCCCTGGGCCTGCACACTCCTCTGTCTGCACACTCCTGGGCCTGCATAACCCTGGATCTGCACACTCCTGGGCCTGCGCATCCCAGAGCATGCACAGATCTGGGCCTCTACACACCTGGGCCAGTACACACGTGTGCTTGCTCCCCCCCGTGTCTGCAAACTCCTGGGACTGCACATTCCTGGGTCTGCAACACCTTGGCTTGCACACTCATGGGCCTGTTCCGTCTTGTGTCTGCATACCTGTGGGCCTGCACACCCCAGGGCCTGCACACACCTGGGCCTGCACGAACGTGGGCCTCTTGAATCCTGGGCCTGCCCTTTCCTAGGCCTGCCCACACCTGTGCCTACACATTCCTGGGCCTGCACACTCCTGGACCTGTACACTCCTGGGCGTACCCTGGCATGCGCCTGCACACTAATGGGCCTGCACTCTCCAGGGACTGCACCCTCCTGGGCCTGCACACTCCTCTGTCTGCACACTCCTGGGCCTGCCCCAAATTGCCCTGCCCTCTCCTGTGACGGCCCTCACAAGTCCTGCACACTCCTAGGCCTGCACACTCGTGTACCTCCTCCCTCCTGTGCCTGCACACTCCTGGCCATGTACACTCATGGGCCTGCCCTCTGCATGGCGTGCACGGTCCTAGGACTCCCCATTCCTGCGCCTGGACACCCTTGGGCCTGCCCTCTCCTGGGCCTGCACACTCTGGGGCCTGCCCTCACCTGGTTCTGCACACTACTGGGACTGTACACCCCTGGACCTGTACACTGCTGTGCCTTCCCTGGTCTGGGCCTTCCCTGGCCTGGGCCTGAAAACTACTGGGCCTGAAAACTGCTGGAACTGCACACTCATTGGCCTGCAAACTCCAGGACCTGCACAATCTTGGGCTTGAACACACCTGGGCCTGTATACTCCTGGGCCTGCACACTCCTGTCTCTGCACACTGTGGTGTTTGCACACGCCTGGGCCTGCACGAACGTGGGCCTGTACACTCCTGGGCCTGCACACACCTGAGTCTGCACACTCCGGGGTCTGCACACTCCTCGGTCTGTATACTCCTGGGTTGTACACTCCTGGGCCTGACCTGGCCTGGGCCTGCACGCTCCTGGGCCTGCACACTCCTCTGTCTGCACACTTCTGGGCATGCACAACCCTAGACCCTACACTCCTGGGCCTGCGCATCCCAGAGCCTGAACACACCTGGGCCTCTATACTCCTGGGCCACTACTCTCATGTGCCTGCTCCGTCCCGTGTCTACACACTCCTGGCACTGCACAGTCCTGGACCTGCACACTCCTGGGCCTGCCCTGGCCTGGGCCTGCACACTAATGGGCCTACACACACCTAGGAATGCACCCTCCTGGGCCTGCACACTCCTCTGTCTGCACACTCGTGGGCCTTCCCTGGTCTGGGCCTTCCCTGGCCTGGGCCTGCAAACTACTGGGCCTGCAAACTCCTGGAACTGCACACTCATTGGCCTGCACACTCCAGGACCTGCACAATCTTGGGCTTGAACACACCTAGGCCTGTATACTCCTGGACCTGCACACTCCTGTCTTGCACACTCTGGTGTTTGCACACGCCTGGGCCTGCACGAACTTTGGCCTGTACACACCTGGGCCTGCACACTCCTGTATCTGCTCACTTCTGAGACTGCATACACCTGGGCCTGCAAACTCCTGGGCCTGTACACTCCTGGGCCTGAACACTCCTGGACCTGTACACTCCTGGGCATGCCCTGGCCTGGGCCTGCACACTAATGGTGCTACACCCACCTAGGAATGCACACTCATGGGCCTGCACACTCCTGGGCCTGCCGACTCCTGAGCCTGCATTCTCCTGGTCCTTTCCTCGCCTGGGCCACCACCTATTAGGCCCGCCCTCTCTTTGACGTGCACACGCTTGGGCCTGCTCACTCCTCTGTCTGCACACCCCTGCGCCTTGACACCCCTGGACCTGCACACTCCGGGGCCTGCGCATCCCATGGCCTGCACACACCTGGGCCTCTACACTCCTGGGCCAGTACAGTCATGTGCCTGTTCCGCCCCGTGTCTGCACACTCTTGGGACCGCACAGTCCTGGCTATGCACACTCCTTGGCCTGCAGACTCCTAGGCCTGTTCGACTTCTGTCTGCACACCTCTGGGCCTGCACACTACAGGGCCTGCACATACCTGGGCCTGCACGAACCTGGGCCTCTTCACTGCTGGTCCTGCCCTCTCCTAGGCCTGCACACTCCTGGAACTGTACACTCATGGGCCTGCACACTCCTGGACCTGAACAATCTTGAGCCTGCACAATCCTGGGCCTGTACGCTCCTGGGCCTGCACACTCCTGTGCCTGCCCTCTCTTGGCCCTGCACTCTCCTTGGCCTGCACACTCCTGGCCTGTTCCCTCCTGTGCCGGCACACTCCTGGGACTGCACACTCCTGGGCCTGCCCTGGCCTGGGCCTGCACCCTCCTCTGTCTGCACACTCCTGGGACTGCACAGCCCTGAGCCTGTACACTCCTGGACCTGCACACTTCTGTCTCTGCACACTCTGGTGTCTGCACACTCCTGGACATGCACACTCCTGGGCCTGTACACTCCTAGGCCTGCCTTATCCTGGCCCTGGACACTCTTCTGTCTGCACACTCCTGGGGCTGCACACTCTTGGGCCTGCACACTCCTGGACCTGTACAATCCTGGGCCTTCCCTGGTCTGGGTCTTCCCTGGCCTGGTCCTGCACACTAATGGGCCTGAACACTCCTGGTCCTGTACACACCTCGGCCTGCACCCTACTGGTCCTGCACACTCCTCTGTTTGCACACACATGGAACTGCACACCCCTTGGCCTGCACACTCCCAGACCTGCACAATCTTGAGCCTGCACAATCCTGGGCCTGTACACTCCTGGGCCTACACACCCCCAGGCCTGCACACTGCTGGGCCTGCACACTCCTGAGCCTCCCTTCTCCTGGGCCTGCACAATCCCTCATCTGCACACTCCTAGGCCTGCACACCCTTGGGCCTGCACACTCCTGGGCCTGCACACTCCTGTCTCTGCACACTCCGGGGACTGCACAGTCCTCGGTCTGTATACTCCTGGGCCTGTACACTCCTGGGCCTGCCGTGGCCTGGGCCTGCACACTCCTCAGCCTGCACACTCCTCTGTCTGCACACTCCTGGGCCTGCACACACCTGGGCAGGCACACTCCAGGGCCCTCTGACACCTGTGCCTGCACACTCTTGGGCCTGTCTTCTCCTGGGCCCGCATGAACCTGGGCCTCTTCACTGCTGGTCCTGCCCTCTCCTAAGCCTGCACACTCCTGGAACTGCACACTCATGGGCCTGCAGACTCCTGGACCTGCACAATCTTGAGCCTGCACCATCCTGGGCCTGTACGCTCCTGGGCCTGCACACTCCTGTGCCTGCCCTCTCTTGGCCCTGCACTCTCCTGTGCCTGCACACTCCTGGGCCTGCTCCCACCTATGCCTGCACCCTCCTAGGCCTGTTCCCACGTGTGCCGGCACACTCCTGGGACTGCACACTCCTGGGCCTGCACACTCCTGTGCCTGCCCTCTCTTGGCCCTGCACTCTCCTTGGCCTGCACACTCCTGGCCTGTTCCCTCCTGTGCCTGCACACTCCTGGGCCTGCTCCCACCTATGCCTGCACACTCCTAGGCCTGTTCCCACGTGTGCCGGCACACTCCTGGGACTGCACACTCCTGGGCCTGCCCTGGCCTGGGCCTGCACCCTCCTCTGTCTGCACACTCCTGGGACTGCACAGCCCTGAGCCTGTACACTCCTGGACCTGCACACTTCTGTCTCTGCACACTCTGGTGTCTGCACACTCCTGGGCCTGTACACTCCTAGGCCTGCCCTATCCTGGCCCTGGACACTCTTCTGTCTGCACACTCCTGGGGCTGCACACTCCTGGGCCTGCACACCCCTGGGCATGCCCTCTCCTGGGCCTGCAAACTCCTGGGCCTGCACACTCCTCTGTCTGCACACTCCGGGGCCTTCCCTCTCCTGGGCCTGCCCCCAGTTCGGCCGGCACTCTCCTGGAGCTGCACACTCCTGGGCCTGACCTATCGTACGCCTGCACAGTCCTGGATCTGCACACTTCTGGACCTGCTCCCTCCTGTGCCATCACCCTTCTGGAACTGCACATTGGGCGCCTGCACACTCCTGTGCCTGACACACCTGGGCCTGCACGCTCCTCGGCCTGCACACTCCTCTTGTCTGCACACTCCTCTTGTCTGCACACTCCTGGGCCTGTTCCGTCTTGTGTCTTCACACCTCTCGGCCTGCGCACTCCAGGGCCTGAACACACCTGGGCCTGCACGAACCTGGGCCTGTTCACTCCTGGGCCTGCCCTCTCCTTGGCCGGCACGAACCTGGGCCTAAACACCCCTGGGCCTGCCCTGGCCTGGGCCTGCACACTAATGGGGCTGCACACACCTAGGAATGCACCCACCTGGGCCTACACACTCTTCTGTCTGTACACTCCTGGGCCTGCACACTCCTGGGCATGCACACTCCTCTGTCTGCACACTCCTCGGCCTACACACTCCTAGGCCTGCACACTCCTGGGCCTGCTGACCCCTGTGTCTGCACACTCTTGGGCCTGCACACACCTGGACCTGTACCATCCTGGGCCTTCCCTGGACTGGGTCTTCCCTGGCCTGGGCCTGCACACTACTGGGCCCGCACACTTCTGCAACTGCACACTCATCGGCCTGCAAAGGCACGACCTGCACAATATTGGGCCTGAACACACATAGGCCTTTATCCTCCTGGATCTGCACACTCCTGGGCCTGCACACTGCTGGACCTGCACAGCACTGGGCCTAAACACACCTGGGCCTGCACACTCCTTCTCTGCACACTCCTATCTCTGCACACTCTGGTGTCTACACACTCCAGGGCCTGCACGAACCTAGGCCTGCTCCCTCCTGTGCCTGCATACTCCTGGGCCTGCTCCCACCTGTGCCTGCACACTCCTAGCCCTGTTCCCACCTGTGCTGGCACATTCCTGGGACTGCACACTTCTGTGCCTGCACACTTTTGGGCCTGCACACCCCTGGGCCTGCACACTCCTGGACCTGTACACTCCTGGGCCTTCCCTGGTCTGGGCATTCCCTGGCCTGGGCCTGCAAACTCCTGGGCCTATACACTCCTGGGCCTGCACACTCCTGTACCTGTACACACCTGGGCCTGCCCTGGCCTGGGACTGCACACTAATGGGGCTGCACACACCTAGGAATGCACCCCCCTGGGCCTGCACACTCCTCTGTCTGCACACTCCTGGGCCTGCATAACCCTGGATCTGCACACTCCTGGGCCTGCGCATCCCAGAGCATGCACAGATCTGGGCCTCTACACACCTGGGCCAGTACACACGTGTGCTTGCTCCCCCCCGTGTCTGCAAACTCCTGGGACTGCACATTCCTGGGTCTGCAACACCTTGGCTTGCACACTCATGGGCCTGTTCCGTCTTGTGTCTGCATACCTGTGGGCCTGCACACCCCAGGGCCTGCACACACCTGGGCCTGCACGAACGTGGGCCTCTTGAATCCTGGGCCTGCCCTTTCCTAGGCCTGCCCACACCTGTGCCTACACATTCCTGGGCCTGCACACTCCTGGACCTGTACACTCCTGGGCGTACCCTGGCATGCGCCTGCACACTAATGGGCCTGCACTCTCCAGGGACTGCACCCTCCTGGGCCTGCACACTCCTCTGTCTGCACACTCCTGGGCCTGCCCCAAATTGCCCTGCCCTCTCCTGTGACGGCCCTCACAAGTCCTGCACACTCCTAGGCCTGCACACTCGTGTACCTCCTCCCTCCTGTGCCTGCACACTCCTGGCCATGTACACTCATGGGCCTGCCCTCTGCATGGCGTGCACGGTCCTAGGACTCCCCATTCCTGCGCCTGGACACCCTTGGGCCTGCCCTCTCCTGGGCCTGCACACTCTGGGGCCTGCCCTCACCTGGTTCTGCACACTACTGGGACTGTACACCCCTGGACCTGTACACTGCTGTGCCTTCCCTGGTCTGGGCCTTCCCTGGCCTGGGCCTGAAAACTACTGGGCCTGAAAACTGCTGGAACTGCACACTCATTGGCCTGCAAACTCCAGGACCTGCACAATCTTGGGCTTGAACACACCTGGGCCTGTATACTCCTGGGCCTGCACACTCCTGTCTCTGCACACTGTGGTGTTTGCACACGCCTGGGCCTGCACGAACGTGGGCCTGTACACTCCTGGGCCTGCACACACCTGAGTCTGCACACTCCGGGGTCTGCACACTCCTCGGTCTGTATACTCCTGGGTTGTACACTCCTGGGCCTGACCTGGCCTGGGCCTGCACGCTCCTGGGCCTGCACACTCCTCTGTCTGCACACTTCTGGGCATGCACAACCCTAGACCCTACACTCCTGGGCCTGCGCATCCCAGAGCCTGAACACACCTGGGCCTCTATACTCCTGGGCCACTACTCTCATGTGCCTGCTCCGCCCCGTGTCTACACACTCCTGGCACTGCACAGTCCTGGGCCTGCCCTGGCCTGGGCCTGAACACTAATGGGCCTACACACACCTAGGAATGCACCCTCCTGGGCCTGCACACTCCTCTGTCTGCACACTCGTGGGCCTTCCCTGGTCTGGGCCTTCCCTGGCCTGGGCCTGCAAACTACTGGGCCTGCAAACTCCTGGAACTGCACACTCATTGGCCTGCACACTCCAGGACCTGCACAATCTTGGGCTTGAACACACCTAGGCCTGTATACTCCTGGACCTGCACACTCCTGTCTTGCACACTCTGGTGTTTGCACACGCCTGGGCCTGCACGAACTTTGGCCTGTACACACCTGGGCCTGCACACTCCTGTATCTGCTCACTTCTGAGACTGCATACACCTGGGCCTGCAAACTCCTGGGCCTGTACACTCCTGGGCCTGAACACTCCTGGACCTGTACACTCCTGGGCATGCCCTGGCCTGGGCCTGCACACTAATGGTGCTACACCCACCTAGGAATGCACACTCATGGGCCTGCACACTCCTGGGCCTGCCGACTCCTGAGCCTGCATTCTCCTGGTCCTTTCCTCGCCTGGGCCACCACCTATTAGGCCCGCCCTCTCTTTGACGTGCACACGCTTGGGCCTGCTCACTCCTCTGTCTGCACACCCCTGCGCCTTGACACCCCTGGACCTGCACACTCCGGGGCCTGCGCATCCCATGGCCTGCACACACCTGGGCCTCTACACTCCTGGGCCAGTACAGTCATGTGCCTGTTCCGCCCCGTGTCTGCACACTCTTGGGACCGCACAGTCCTGGCTATGCACACTCCTTGGCCTGCAGACTCCTAGGCCTGTTCGACTTCTGTCTGCACACCTCTGGGCCTGCACACTACAGGGCCTGCACATACCTGGGCCTGCACGAACCTGGGCCTCTTCACTGCTGGTCCTGCCCTCTCCTAGGCCTGCACACTCCTGGAACTGTACACTCATGGGCCTGCACACTCCTGGACCTGAACAATCTTGAGCCTGCACAATCCTGGGCCTGTACGCTCCTGGGCCTGCACACTCCTGTGCCTGCCCTCTCTTGGCCCTGCACTCTCCTTGGCCTGCACACTCCTGGCCTGTTCCCTCCTGTGCCGGCACACTCCTGGGACTGCACACTCCTGGGCCTGCCCTGGCCTGGGCCTGCACCCTCCTCTGTCTGCACACTCCTGGGACTGCACAGCCCTGAGCCTGTACACTCCTGGACCTGCACACTTCTGTCTCTGCACACTCTGGTGTCTGCACACTCCTGGACATGCACACTCCTGGGCCTGTACACTCCTAGGCCTGCCTTATCCTGGCCCTGGACACTCTTCTGTCTGCACACTCCTGGGGCTGCACACTCTTGGGCCTGCACACTCCTGGACCTGTACAATCCTGGGCCTTCCCTGGTCTGGGTCTTCCCTGGCCTGGTCCTGCACACTAATGGGCCTGAACACTCCTGGTCCTGTACACACCTCGGCCTGCACCCTACTGGTCCTGCACACTCCTCTGTTTGCACACACATGGAACTGCACACCCCTTGGCCTGCACACTCCCAGACCTGCACAATCTTGAGCCTGCACAATCCTGGGCCTGTACACTCCTGGGCCTACACACCCCCAGGCCTGCACACTGCTGGGCCTGCACACTCCTGAGCCTCCCTTCTCCTGGGCCTGCACAATCCCTCATCTGCACACTCCTAGGCCTGCACACCCTTGGGCCTGCACACTCCTGGGCCTGCACACTCCTGTCTCTGCACACTCCGGGGACTGCACAGTCCTCGGTCTGTATACTCCTGGGCCTGTACACTCCTGGGCCTGCCGTGGCCTGGGCCTGCACACTCCTCAGCCTGCACACTCCTCTGTCTGCACACTCCTGGGCCTGCACACACCTGGGCAGGCACACTCCAGGGCCCTCTGACACCTGTGCCTGCACACTCTTGGGCCTGTCTTCTCCTGGGCCCGCATGAACCTGGGCCTCTTCACTGCTGGTCCTGCCCTCTCCTAAGCCTGCACACTCCTGGAACTGCACACTCATGGGCCTGCAGACTCCTGGACCTGCACAATCTTGAGCCTGCACCATCCTGGGCCTGTACGCTCCTGGGCCTGCACACTCCTGTGCCTGCCCTCTCTTGGCCCTGCACTCTCCTGTGCCTGCACACTCCTGGGCCTGCTCCCACCTATGCCTGCACCCTCCTAGGCCTGTTCCCACGTGTGCCGGCACACTCCTGGGACTGCACACTCCTGGGCCTGCACACTCCTGTGCCTGCCCTCTCTTGGCCCTGCACTCTCCTTGGCCTGCACACTCCTGGCCTGTTCCCTCCTGTGCCTGCACACTCCTGGGCCTGCTCCCACCTATGCCTGCACACTCCTAGGCCTGTTCCCACGTGTGCCGGCACACTCCTGGGACTGCACACTCCTGGGCCTGCCCTGGCCTGGGCCTGCACCCTCCTCTGTCTGCACACTCCTGGGACTGCACAGCCCTGAGCCTGTACACTCCTGGACCTGCACACTTCTGTCTCTGCACACTCTGGTGTCTGCACACTCCTGGGCCTGTACACTCCTAGGCCTGCCCTATCCTGGCCCTGGACACTCTTCTGTCTGCACACTCCTGGGGCTGCACACTCCTGGGCCTGCACACCCCTGGGCATGCCCTCTCCTGGGCCTGCAAACTCCTGGGCCTGCACACTCCTCTGTCTGCACACTCCGGGGCCTTCCCTCTCCTGGGCCTGCCCCCAGTTCGGCCGGCACTCTCCTGGAGCTGCACACTCCTGGGCCTGACCTATCGTACGCCTGCACAGTCCTGGATCTGCACACTTCTGGACCTGCTCCCTCCTGTGCCATCACCCTTCTGGAACTGCACATTGGGCGCCTGCACACTCCTGTGCCTGACACACCTGGGCCTGCACGCTCCTCGGCCTGCACACTCCTCTTGTCTGCACACTCCTCTTGTCTGCACACTCCTGGGCCTGTTCCGTCTTGTGTCTTCACACCTCTCGGCCTGCGCACTCCAGGGCCTGAACACACCTGGGCCTGCACGAACCTGGGCCTGTTCACTCCTGGGCCTGCCCTCTCCTTGGCCGGCACGAACCTGGGCCTAAACACCCCTGGGCCTGCCCTGGCCTGGGCCTGCACACTAATGGGGCTGCACACACCTAGGAATGCACCCACCTGGGCCTACACACTCTTCTGTCTGTACACTCCTGGGCCTGCACACTCCTGGGCATGCACACTCCTCTGTCTGCACACTCCTCGGCCTACACACTCCTAGGCCTGCACACTCCTGGGCCTGCTGACCCCTGTGTCTGCACACTCTTGGGCCTGCACACACCTGGACCTGTACCATCCTGGGCCTTCCCTGGACTGGGTCTTCCCTGGCCTGGGCCTGCACACTACTGGGCCCGCACACTTCTGCAACTGCACACTCATCGGCCTGCAAAGGCACGACCTGCACAATATTGGGCCTGAACACACATAGGCCTTTATCCTCCTGGATCTGCACACTCCTGGGCCTGCACACTGCTGGACCTGCACAGCACTGGGCCTAAACACACCTGGGCCTGCACACTCCTTCTCTGCACACTCCTATCTCTGCACACTCTGGTGTCTACACACTCCAGGGCCTGCACGAACCTAGGCCTGCTCCCTCCTGTGCCTGCATACTCCTGGGCCTGCTCCCACCTGTGCCTGCACACTCCTAGCCCTGTTCCCACCTGTGCTGGCACATTCCTGGGACTGCACACTTCTGTGCCTGCACACTTTTGGGCCTGCACACCCCTGGGCCTGCACACTCCTGGACCTGTACACTCCTGGGCCTTCCCTGGTCTGGGCATTCCCTGGCCTGGGCCTGCAAACTCCTGGGCCTATACACTCCTGGGCCTGCACACTCCTGTACCTGTACACACCTGGGCCTGCCCTGGCCTGGGACTGCACACTAATGGGGCTGCACACACCTAGGAATGCACCCCCCTGGGCCTGCACACTCCTCTGTCTGCACACTCCTGGGCCTGCATAACCCTGGATCTGCACACTCCTGGGCCTGCGCATCCCAGAGCATGCACAGATCTGGGCCTCTACACACCTGGGCCAGTACACACGTGTGCTTGCTCCCCCCCGTGTCTGCAAACTCCTGGGACTGCACATTCCTGGGTCTGCAACACCTTGGCTTGCACACTCATGGGCCTGTTCCGTCTTGTGTCTGCATACCTGTGGGCCTGCACACCCCAGGGCCTGCACACACCTGGGCCTGCACGAACGTGGGCCTCTTGAATCCTGGGCCTGCCCTTTCCTAGGCCTGCCCACACCTGTGCCTACACATTCCTGGGCCTGCACACTCCTGGACCTGTACACTCCTGGGCGTACCCTGGCATGCGCCTGCACACTAATGGGCCTGCACTCTCCAGGGACTGCACCCTCCTGGGCCTGCACACTCCTCTGTCTGCACACTCCTGGGCCTGCCCCAAATTGCCCTGCCCTCTCCTGTGACGGCCCTCACAAGTCCTGCACACTCCTAGGCCTGCACACTCGTGTACCTCCTCCCTCCTGTGCCTGCACACTCCTGGCCATGTACACTCATGGGCCTGCCCTCTGCATGGCGTGCACGGTCCTAGGACTCCCCATTCCTGCGCCTGGACACCCTTGGGCCTGCCCTCTCCTGGGCCTGCACACTCTGGGGCCTGCCCTCACCTGGTTCTGCACACTACTGGGACTGTACACCCCTGGACCTGTACACTGCTGTGCCTTCCCTGGTCTGGGCCTTCCCTGGCCTGGGCCTGAAAACTACTGGGCCTGAAAACTGCTGGAACTGCACACTCATTGGCCTGCAAACTCCAGGACCTGCACAATCTTGGGCTTGAACACACCTGGGCCTGTATACTCCTGGGCCTGCACACTCCTGTCTCTGCACACTGTGGTGTTTGCACACGCCTGGGCCTGCACGAACGTGGGCCTGTACACTCCTGGGCCTGCACACACCTGAGTCTGCACACTCCGGGGTCTGCACACTCCTCGGTCTGTATACTCCTGGGTTGTACACTCCTGGGCCTGACCTGGCCTGGGCCTGCACGCTCCTGGGCCTGCACACTCCTCTGTCTGCACACTTCTGGGCATGCACAACCCTAGACCCTACACTCCTGGGCCTGCGCATCCCAGAGCCTGAACACACCTGGGCCTCTATACTCCTGGGCCACTACTCTCATGTGCCTGCTCCGCCCCGTGTCTACACACTCCTGGCACTGCACAGTCCTGGACCTGCACACTCCTGGGCCTGCCCTGGCCTGGGCCTGCACACTAATGGGCCTACACACACCTAGGAATGCACCCTCCTGGGCCTGCACACTCCTCTGTCTGCACACTCGTGGGCCTTCCCTGGTCTGGGCCTTCCCTGGCCTGGGCCTGCAAACTACTGGGCCTGCAAACTCCTGGAACTGCACACTCATTGGCCTGCACACTCCAGGACCTGCACAATCTTGGGCTTGAACACACCTAGGCCTGTATACTCCTGGACCTGCACACTCCTGTCTTGCACACTCTGGTGTTTGCACACGCCTGGGCCTGCACGAACTTTGGCCTGTACACACCTGGGCCTGCACACTCCTGTATCTGCTCACTTCTGAGACTGCATACACCTGGGCCTGCAAACTCCTGGGCCTGTACACTCCTGGGCCTGAACACTCCTGGACCTGTACACTCCTGGGCATGCCCTGGCCTGGGCCTGCACACTAATGGTGCTACACCCACCTAGGAATGCACACTCATGGGCCTGCACACTCCTGGGCCTGCCGACTCCTGAGCCTGCATTCTCCTGGTCCTTTCCTCGCCTGGGCCACCACCTATTAGGCCCGCCCTCTCTTTGACGTGCACACGCTTGGGCCTGCTCACTCCTCTGTCTGCACACCCCTGCGCCTTGACACCCCTGGACCTGCACACTCCGGGGCCTGCGCATCCCATGGCCTGCACACACCTGGGCCTCTACACTCCTGGGCCAGTACAGTCATGTGCCTGTTCCGCCCCGTGTCTGCACACTCTTGGGACCGCACAGTCCTGGCTATGCACACTCCTTGGCCTGCAGACTCCTAGGCCTGTTCGACTTCTGTCTGCACACCTCTGGGCCTGCACACTACAGGGCCTGCACATACCTGGGCCTGCACGAACCTGGGCCTCTTCACTGCTGGTCCTGCCCTCTCCTAGGCCTGCACACTCCTGGAACTGTACACTCATGGGCCTGCACACTCCTGGACCTGAACAATCTTGAGCCTGCACAATCCTGGGCCTGTACGCTCCTGGGCCTGCACACTCCTGTGCCTGCCCTCTCTTGGCCCTGCACTCTCCTTGGCCTGCACACTCCTGGCCTGTTCCCTCCTGTGCCGGCACACTCCTGGGACTGCACACTCCTGGGCCTGCCCTGGCCTGGGCCTGCACCCTCCTCTGTCTGCACACTCCTGGGACTGCACAGCCCTGAGCCTGTACACTCCTGGACCTGCACACTTCTGTCTCTGCACACTCTGGTGTCTGCACACTCCTGGACATGCACACTCCTGGGCCTGTACACTCCTAGGCCTGCCTTATCCTGGCCCTGGACACTCTTCTGTCTGCACACTCCTGGGGCTGCACACTCTTGGGCCTGCACACTCCTGGACCTGTACAATCCTGGGCCTTCCCTGGTCTGGGTCTTCCCTGGCCTGGTCCTGCACACTAATGGGCCTGAACACTCCTGGTCCTGTACACACCTCGGCCTGCACCCTACTGGTCCTGCACACTCCTCTGTTTGCACACACATGGAACTGCACACCCCTTGGCCTGCACACTCCCAGACCTGCACAATCTTGAGCCTGCACAATCCTGGGCCTGTACACTCCTGGGCCTACACACCCCCAGGCCTGCACACTGCTGGGCCTGCACACTCCTGAGCCTCCCTTCTCCTGGGCCTGCACAATCCCTCATCTGCACACTCCTAGGCCTGCACACCCTTGGGCCTGCACACTCCTGGGCCTGCACACTCCTGTCTCTGCACACTCCGGGGACTGCACAGTCCTCGGTCTGTATACTCCTGGGCCTGTACACTCCTGGGCCTGCCGTGGCCTGGGCCTGCACACTCCTCAGCCTGCACACTCCTCTGTCTGCACACTCCTGGGCCTGCACACACCTGGGCAGGCACACTCCAGGGCCCTCTGACACCTGTGCCTGCACACTCTTGGGCCTGTCTTCTCCTGGGCCCGCATGAACCTGGGCCTCTTCACTGCTGGTCCTGCCCTCTCCTAAGCCTGCACACTCCTGGAACTGCACACTCATGGGCCTGCAGACTCCTGGACCTGCACAATCTTGAGCCTGCACCATCCTGGGCCTGTACGCTCCTGGGCCTGCACACTCCTGTGCCTGCCCTCTCTTGGCCCTGCACTCTCCTGTGCCTGCACACTCCTGGGCCTGCTCCCACCTATGCCTGCACCCTCCTAGGCCTGTTCCCACGTGTGCCGGCACACTCCTGGGACTGCACACTCCTGGGCCTGCACACTCCTGTGCCTGCCCTCTCTTGGCCCTGCACTCTCCTTGGCCTGCACACTCCTGGCCTGTTCCCTCCTGTGCCTGCACACTCCTGGGCCTGCTCCCACCTATGCCTGCACACTCCTAGGCCTGTTCCCACGTGTGCCGGCACACTCCTGGGACTGCACACTCCTGGGCCTGCCCTGGCCTGGGCCTGCACCCTCCTCTGTCTGCACACTCCTGGGACTGCACAGCCCTGAGCCTGTACACTCCTGGACCTGCACACTTCTGTCTCTGCACACTCTGGTGTCTGCACACTCCTGGGCCTGTACACTCCTAGGCCTGCCCTATCCTGGCCCTGGACACTCTTCTGTCTGCACACTCCTGGGGCTGCACACTCCTGGGCCTGCACACCCCTGGGCATGCCCTCTCCTGGGCCTGCAAACTCCTGGGCCTGCACACTCCTCTGTCTGCACACTCCGGGGCCTTCCCTCTCCTGGGCCTGCCCCCAGTTCGGCCGGCACTCTCCTGGAGCTGCACACTCCTGGGCCTGACCTATCGTACGCCTGCACAGTCCTGGATCTGCACACTTCTGGACCTGCTCCCTCCTGTGCCATCACCCTTCTGGAACTGCACATTGGGCGCCTGCACACTCCTGTGCCTGACACACCTGGGCCTGCACGCTCCTCGGCCTGCACACTCCTCTTGTCTGCACACTCCTCTTGTCTGCACACTCCTGGGCCTGTTCCGTCTTGTGTCTTCACACCTCTCGGCCTGCGCACTCCAGGGCCTGAACACACCTGGGCCTGCACGAACCTGGGCCTGTTCACTCCTGGGCCTGCCCTCTCCTTGGCCGGCACGAACCTGGGCCTAAACACCCCTGGGCCTGCCCTGGCCTGGGCCTGCACACTAATGGGGCTGCACACACCTAGGAATGCACCCACCTGGGCCTACACACTCTTCTGTCTGTACACTCCTGGGCCTGCACACTCCTGGGCATGCACACTCCTCTGTCTGCACACTCCTCGGCCTACACACTCCTAGGCCTGCACACTCCTGGGCCTGCTGACCCCTGTGTCTGCACACTCTTGGGCCTGCACACACCTGGACCTGTACCATCCTGGGCCTTCCCTGGACTGGGTCTTCCCTGGCCTGGGCCTGCACACTACTGGGCCCGCACACTTCTGCAACTGCACACTCATCGGCCTGCAAAGGCACGACCTGCACAATATTGGGCCTGAACACACATAGGCCTTTATCCTCCTGGATCTGCACACTCCTGGGCCTGCACACTGCTGGACCTGCACAGCACTGGGCCTAAACACACCTGGGCCTGCACACTCCTTCTCTGCACACTCCTATCTCTGCACACTCTGGTGTCTACACACTCCAGGGCCTGCACGAACCTAGGCCTGCTCCCTCCTGTGCCTGCATACTCCTGGGCCTGCTCCCACCTGTGCCTGCACACTCCTAGCCCTGTTCCCACCTGTGCTGGCACATTCCTGGGACTGCACACTTCTGTGCCTGCACACTTTTGGGCCTGCACACCCCTGGGCCTGCACACTCCTGGACCTGTACACTCCTGGGCCTTCCCTGGTCTGGGCATTCCCTGGCCTGGGCCTGCAAACTCCTGGGCCTATACACTCCTGGGCCTGCACACTCCTGTACCTGTACACACCTGGGCCTGCCCTGGCCTGGGACTGCACACTAATGGGGCTGCACACACCTAGGAATGCACCCCCCTGGGCCTGCACACTCCTCTGTCTGCACACTCCTGGGCCTGCATAACCCTGGATCTGCACACTCCTGGGCCTGCGCATCCCAGAGCATGCACAGATCTGGGCCTCTACACACCTGGGCCAGTACACACGTGTGCTTGCTCCCCCCCGTGTCTGCAAACTCCTGGGACTGCACATTCCTGGGTCTGCAACACCTTGGCTTGCACACTCATGGGCCTGTTCCGTCTTGTGTCTGCATACCTGTGGGCCTGCACACCCCAGGGCCTGCACACACCTGGGCCTGCACGAACGTGGGCCTCTTGAATCCTGGGCCTGCCCTTTCCTAGGCCTGCCCACACCTGTGCCTACACATTCCTGGGCCTGCACACTCCTGGACCTGTACACTCCTGGGCGTACCCTGGCATGCGCCTGCACACTAATGGGCCTGCACTCTCCAGGGACTGCACCCTCCTGGGCCTGCACACTCCTCTGTCTGCACACTCCTGGGCCTGCCCCAAATTGCCCTGCCCTCTCCTGTGACGGCCCTCACAAGTCCTGCACACTCCTAGGCCTGCACACTCGTGTACCTCCTCCCTCCTGTGCCTGCACACTCCTGGCCATGTACACTCATGGGCCTGCCCTCTGCATGGCGTGCACGGTCCTAGGACTCCCCATTCCTGCGCCTGGACACCCTTGGGCCTGCCCTCTCCTGGGCCTGCACACTCTGGGGCCTGCCCTCACCTGGTTCTGCACACTACTGGGACTGTACACCCCTGGACCTGTACACTGCTGTGCCTTCCCTGGTCTGGGCCTTCCCTGGCCTGGGCCTGAAAACTACTGGGCCTGAAAACTGCTGGAACTGCACACTCATTGGCCTGCAAACTCCAGGACCTGCACAATCTTGGGCTTGAACACACCTGGGCCTGTATACTCCTGGGCCTGCACACTCCTGTCTCTGCACACTGTGGTGTTTGCACACGCCTGGGCCTGCACGAACGTGGGCCTGTACACTCCTGGGCCTGCACACACCTGAGTCTGCACACTCCGGGGTCTGCACACTCCTCGGTCTGTATACTCCTGGGTTGTACACTCCTGGGCCTGACCTGGCCTGGGCCTGCACGCTCCTGGGCCTGCACACTCCTCTGTCTGCACACTTCTGGGCATGCACAACCCTAGACCCTACACTCCTGGGCCTGCGCATCCCAGAGCCTGAACACACCTGGGCCTCTATACTCCTGGGCCACTACTCTCATGTGCCTGCTCCGCCCCGTGTCTACACACTCCTGGCACTGCACAGTCCTGGGCCTGCCCTGGCCTGGGCCTGAACACTAATGGGCCTACACACACCTAGGAATGCACCCTCCTGGGCCTGCACACTCCTCTGTCTGCACACTCGTGGGCCTTCCCTGGTCTGGGCCTTCCCTGGCCTGGGCCTGCAAACTACTGGGCCTGCAAACTCCTGGAACTGCACACTCATTGGCCTGCACACTCCAGGACCTGCACAATCTTGGGCTTGAACACACCTAGGCCTGTATACTCCTGGACCTGCACACTCCTGTCTTGCACACTCTGGTGTTTGCACACGCCTGGGCCTGCACGAACTTTGGCCTGTACACACCTGGGCCTGCACACTCCTGTATCTGCTCACTTCTGAGACTGCATACACCTGGGCCTGCAAACTCCTGGGCCTGTACACTCCTGGGCCTGAACACTCCTGGACCTGTACACTCCTGGGCATGCCCTGGCCTGGGCCTGCACACTAATGGTGCTACACCCACCTAGGAATGCACACTCATGGGCCTGCACACTCCTGGGCCTGCCGACTCCTGAGCCTGCATTCTCCTGGTCCTTTCCTCGCCTGGGCCACCACCTATTAGGCCCGCCCTCTCTTTGACGTGCACACGCTTGGGCCTGCTCACTCCTCTGTCTGCACACCCCTGCGCCTTGACACCCCTGGACCTGCACACTCCGGGGCCTGCGCATCCCATGGCCTGCACACACCTGGGCCTCTACACTCCTGGGCCAGTACAGTCATGTGCCTGTTCCGCCCCGTGTCTGCACACTCTTGGGACCGCACAGTCCTGGCTATGCACACTCCTTGGCCTGCAGACTCCTAGGCCTGTTCGACTTCTGTCTGCACACCTCTGGGCCTGCACACTACAGGGCCTGCACATACCTGGGCCTGCACGAACCTGGGCCTCTTCACTGCTGGTCCTGCCCTCTCCTAGGCCTGCACACTCCTGGAACTGTACACTCATGGGCCTGCACACTCCTGGACCTGAACAATCTTGAGCCTGCACAATCCTGGGCCTGTACGCTCCTGGGCCTGCACACTCCTGTGCCTGCCCTCTCTTGGCCCTGCACTCTCCTTGGCCTGCACACTCCTGGCCTGTTCCCTCCTGTGCCGGCACACTCCTGGGACTGCACACTCCTGGGCCTGCCCTGGCCTGGGCCTGCACCCTCCTCTGTCTGCACACTCCTGGGACTGCACAGCCCTGAGCCTGTACACTCCTGGACCTGCACACTTCTGTCTCTGCACACTCTGGTGTCTGCACACTCCTGGACATGCACACTCCTGGGCCTGTACACTCCTAGGCCTGCCTTATCCTGGCCCTGGACACTCTTCTGTCTGCACACTCCTGGGGCTGCACACTCTTGGGCCTGCACACTCCTGGACCTGTACAATCCTGGGCCTTCCCTGGTCTGGGTCTTCCCTGGCCTGGTCCTGCACACTAATGGGCCTGAACACTCCTGGTCCTGTACACACCTCGGCCTGCACCCTACTGGTCCTGCACACTCCTCTGTTTGCACACACATGGAACTGCACACCCCTTGGCCTGCACACTCCCAGACCTGCACAATCTTGAGCCTGCACAATCCTGGGCCTGTACACTCCTGGGCCTACACACCCCCAGGCCTGCACACTGCTGGGCCTGCACACTCCTGAGCCTCCCTTCTCCTGGGCCTGCACAATCCCTCATCTGCACACTCCTAGGCCTGCACACCCTTGGGCCTGCACACTCCTGGGCCTGCACACTCCTGTCTCTGCACACTCCGGGGACTGCACAGTCCTCGGTCTGTATACTCCTGGGCCTGTACACTCCTGGGCCTGCCGTGGCCTGGGCCTGCACACTCCTCAGCCTGCACACTCCTCTGTCTGCACACTCCTGGGCCTGCACACACCTGGGCAGGCACACTCCAGGGCCCTCTGACACCTGTGCCTGCACACTCTTGGGCCTGTCTTCTCCTGGGCCCGCATGAACCTGGGCCTCTTCACTGCTGGTCCTGCCCTCTCCTAAGCCTGCACACTCCTGGAACTGCACACTCATGGGCCTGCAGACTCCTGGACCTGCACAATCTTGAGCCTGCACCATCCTGGGCCTGTACGCTCCTGGGCCTGCACACTCCTGTGCCTGCCCTCTCTTGGCCCTGCACTCTCCTGTGCCTGCACACTCCTGGGCCTGCTCCCACCTATGCCTGCACCCTCCTAGGCCTGTTCCCACGTGTGCCGGCACACTCCTGGGACTGCACACTCCTGGGCCTGCACACTCCTGTGCCTGCCCTCTCTTGGCCCTGCACTCTCCTTGGCCTGCACACTCCTGGCCTGTTCCCTCCTGTGCCTGCACACTCCTGGGCCTGCTCCCACCTATGCCTGCACACTCCTAGGCCTGTTCCCACGTGTGCCGGCACACTCCTGGGACTGCACACTCCTGGGCCTGCCCTGGCCTGGGCCTGCACCCTCCTCTGTCTGCACACTCCTGGGACTGCACAGCCCTGAGCCTGTACACTCCTGGACCTGCACACTTCTGTCTCTGCACACTCTGGTGTCTGCACACTCCTGGGCCTGTACACTCCTAGGCCTGCCCTATCCTGGCCCTGGACACTCTTCTGTCTGCACACTCCTGGGGCTGCACACTCCTGGGCCTGCACACCCCTGGGCATGCCCTCTCCTGGGCCTGCAAACTCCTGGGCCTGCACACTCCTCTGTCTGCACACTCCGGGGCCTTCCCTCTCCTGGGCCTGCCCCCAGTTCGGCCGGCACTCTCCTGGAGCTGCACACTCCTGGGCCTGACCTATCGTACGCCTGCACAGTCCTGGATCTGCACACTTCTGGACCTGCTCCCTCCTGTGCCATCACCCTTCTGGAACTGCACATTGGGCGCCTGCACACTCCTGTGCCTGACACACCTGGGCCTGCACGCTCCTCGGCCTGCACACTCCTCTTGTCTGCACACTCCTCTTGTCTGCACACTCCTGGGCCTGTTCCGTCTTGTGTCTTCACACCTCTCGGCCTGCGCACTCCAGGGCCTGAACACACCTGGGCCTGCACGAACCTGGGCCTGTTCACTCCTGGGCCTGCCCTCTCCTTGGCCGGCACGAACCTGGGCCTAAACACCCCTGGGCCTGCCCTGGCCTGGGCCTGCACACTAATGGGGCTGCACACACCTAGGAATGCACCCACCTGGGCCTACACACTCTTCTGTCTGTACACTCCTGGGCCTGCACACTCCTGGGCATGCACACTCCTCTGTCTGCACACTCCTCGGCCTACACACTCCTAGGCCTGCACACTCCTGGGCCTGCTGACCCCTGTGTCTGCACACTCTTGGGCCTGCACACACCTGGACCTGTACCATCCTGGGCCTTCCCTGGACTGGGTCTTCCCTGGCCTGGGCCTGCACACTACTGGGCCCGCACACTTCTGCAACTGCACACTCATCGGCCTGCAAAGGCACGACCTGCACAATATTGGGCCTGAACACACATAGGCCTTTATCCTCCTGGATCTGCACACTCCTGGGCCTGCACACTGCTGGACCTGCACAGCACTGGGCCTAAACACACCTGGGCCTGCACACTCCTTCTCTGCACACTCCTATCTCTGCACACTCTGGTGTCTACACACTCCAGGGCCTGCACGAACCTAGGCCTGCTCCCTCCTGTGCCTGCATACTCCTGGGCCTGCTCCCACCTGTGCCTGCACACTCCTAGCCCTGTTCCCACCTGTGCTGGCACATTCCTGGGACTGCACACTTCTGTGCCTGCACACTTTTGGGCCTGCACACCCCTGGGCCTGCACACTCCTGGACCTGTACACTCCTGGGCCTTCCCTGGTCTGGGCATTCCCTGGCCTGGGCCTGCAAACTCCTGGGCCTATACACTCCTGGGCCTGCACACTCCTGTACCTGTACACACCTGGGCCTGCCCTGGCCTGGGACTGCACACTAATGGGGCTGCACACACCTAGGAATGCACCCCCCTGGGCCTGCACACTCCTCTGTCTGCACACTCCTGGGCCTGCATAACCCTGGATCTGCACACTCCTGGGCCTGCGCATCCCAGAGCATGCACAGATCTGGGCCTCTACACACCTGGGCCAGTACACACGTGTGCTTGCTCCCCCCCGTGTCTGCAAACTCCTGGGACTGCACATTCCTGGGTCTGCAACACCTTGGCTTGCACACTCATGGGCCTGTTCCGTCTTGTGTCTGCATACCTGTGGGCCTGCACACCCCAGGGCCTGCACACACCTGGGCCTGCACGAACGTGGGCCTCTTGAATCCTGGGCCTGCCCTTTCCTAGGCCTGCCCACACCTGTGCCTACACATTCCTGGGCCTGCACACTCCTGGACCTGTACACTCCTGGGCGTACCCTGGCATGCGCCTGCACACTAATGGGCCTGCACTCTCCAGGGACTGCACCCTCCTGGGCCTGCACACTCCTCTGTCTGCACACTCCTGGGCCTGCCCCAAATTGCCCTGCCCTCTCCTGTGACGGCCCTCACAAGTCCTGCACACTCCTAGGCCTGCACACTCGTGTACCTCCTCCCTCCTGTGCCTGCACACTCCTGGCCATGTACACTCATGGGCCTGCCCTCTGCATGGCGTGCACGGTCCTAGGACTCCCCATTCCTGCGCCTAGACACCCTAGGGCCTGCCCTCTCCTGGGCCTGCACACTCTGGGGCCTGCCCTCACCTGGTTCTGCACACTACTGGGACTGTACACCCCTGGACCTGTACACTGCTGTGCATTCCCTGGTCTGAGTCTTCCCTGGCCTGGGCCTGAAAACTACTGGGCCTGAAAACTGCTGGAACTGCACACTCATTGGCCTGTAAACTCCAGGACCTGCACAACCTTGGGCTTGAACACACCTGGGCCTGTATACTCCTGGGCCTGCACACTCCTGTCTCTGCCCACTGTGGTGTTAGCACACGCCTGGGCCTGCAAGAACGTGGGCCTGTACACTCCTGGGCCTGCACACACCTGACTTTGCACACTCCGGGGTCTGCACACTCCTCGGTCTGTATACTCCTGGGTTGTACACTCCTGGGCCTGACCTGGCCTGGGCCTGCACGCTCCTGGGCCTGCACACTCCTCTGTCTGCACACTTCTGGGCATGCACAACCCTAGACCCTACACTCCTGGGCCTGCGCATCCCAGAGCCTGAACACACCTGGGCCTCTATACTCCTGGGCCACTACTCTCATGTGCCTGCTCCGCCCCGTGTCTACACACTCCTGGCACTGCACAGTCCTGGACCTGCACACTACTGGGCCTGCCCTGGCCTGGGCCTGAACACTAATGGGCCTACACACACCTAGGAATGCACCCTCCTGGGCCTGCACACTCCTCTGTCTGCACACTCGTGGGCCTTCCCTGGTCTGGGCCTTCCCTGGCCTGGGCCTGCAAACTACTGGGCCTGCAAACTCCTGGAACTGCACACTCATTGGCCTGCACACTCCAGGACCTGCACAATCTTGGGCTTGAACACACCTAGGCCTGTATACTCCTGGACCTGCACACTCCTGTCTTGCACACTCTGGTGTTTGCACACGCCTGGGCCTGCACGAACTTTGGCCTGTACACACCTGGGCCTGCACACTCCTGTATCTGCTCACTTCTGAGACTGCATACACCTGGGCCTGCAAACTCCTGGGCCTGTACACTCCTGGGCCTGAACACTCCTGGACCTGTACACTCCTGGGCATGCCCTGGCCTGGGCCTGCACACTAATGGTGCTACACCCACCTAGGAATGCACACTCATGGGCCTGCACACTCCTGGGCCTGCCGACTCCTGAGCCTGCATTCTCCTGGTCCTTTCCTCGCCTGGGCCACCACCTATTAGGCCCGCCCTCTCTTTGACGTGCACACGCTTGGGCCTGCTCACTCCTCTGTCTGCACACCCCTGCGCCTTGACACCCCTGGACCTGCACACTCCGGGGCCTGCGCATCCCATGGCCTGCACACACCTGGGCCTCTACACTCCTGGGCCAGTACAGTCATGTGCCTGTTCCGCCCCGTGTCTGCACACTCTTGGGACCGCACAGTCCTGGCTATGCACACTCCTTGGCCTGCAGACTCCTAGGCCTGTTCGACTTCTGTCTGCACACCTCTGGGCCTGCACACTACAGGGCCTGCACATACCTGGGCCTGCACGAACCTGGGCCTCTTCACTGCTGGTCCTGCCCTCTCCTAGGCCTGCACACTCCTGGAACTGTACACTCATGGGCCTGCACACTCCTGGACCTGAACAATCTTGAGCCTGCACAATCCTGGGCCTGTACGCTCCTGGGCCTGCACACTCCTGTGCCTGCCCTCTCTTGGCCCTGCACTCTCCTTGGCCTGCACACTCCTGGCCTGTTCCCTCCTGTGCCGGCACACTCCTGGGACTGCACACTCCTGGGCCTGCCCTGGCCTGGGCCTGCACCCTCCTCTGTCTGCACACTCCTGGGACTGCACAGCCCTGAGCCTGTACACTCCTGGACCTGCACACTTCTGTCTCTGCACACTCTGGTGTCTGCACACTCCTGGACATGCACACTCCTGGGCCTGTACACTCCTAGGCCTGCCTTATCCTGGCCCTGGACACTCTTCTGTCTGCACACTCCTGGGGCTGCACACTCTTGGGCCTGCACACTCCTGGACCTGTACAATCCTGGGCCTTCCCTGGTCTGGGTCTTCCCTGGCCTGGTCCTGCACACTAATGGGCCTGAACACTCCTGGTCCTGTACACACCTCGGCCTGCACCCTACTGGTCCTGCACACTCCTCTGTTTGCACACACATGGAACTGCACACCCCTTGGCCTGCACACTCCCAGACCTGCACAATCTTGAGCCTGCACAATCCTGGGCCTGTACACTCCTGGGCCTACACACCCCCAGGCCTGCACACTGCTGGGCCTGCACACTCCTGAGCCTCCCTTCTCCTGGGCCTGCACAATCCCTCATCTGCACACTCCTAGGCCTGCACACCCTTGGGCCTGCACACTCCTGGGCCTGCACACTCCTGTCTCTGCACACTCCGGGGACTGCACAGTCCTCGGTCTGTATACTCCTGGGCCTGTACACTCCTGGGCCTGCCGTGGCCTGGGCCTGCACACTCCTCAGCCTGCACACTCCTCTGTCTGCACACTCCTGGGCCTGCACACACCTGGGCAGGCACACTCCAGGGCCCTCTGACACCTGTGCCTGCACACTCTTGGGCCTGTCTTCTCCTGGGCCCGCATGAACCTGGGCCTCTTCACTGCTGGTCCTGCCCTCTCCTAAGCCTGCACACTCCTGGAACTGCACACTCATGGGCCTGCAGACTCCTGGACCTGCACAATCTTGAGCCTGCACCATCCTGGGCCTGTACGCTCCTGGGCCTGCACACTCCTGTGCCTGCCTCTCTTGGCCCTGCACTCTCCTGTGCCTGCACACTCCTGGGCCTGCTCCCACCTATGCCTGCACCCTCCTAGGCCTGTTCCCACGTGTGCCGGCACACTCCTGGGACTGCACACTCCTGGGCCTGCACACTCCTGTGCCTGCCCTCTCTTGGCCCTGCACTCTCCTTGGCCTGCACACTCCTGGCCTGTTCCCTCCTGTGCCTGCACACTCCTGGGCCTGCTCCCACCTATGCCTGCACACTCCTAGGCCTGTTCCCACGTGTGCCGGCACACTCCTGGGACTGCACACTCCTGGGCCTGCCCTGGCCTGGGCCTGCACCCTCCTCTGTCTGCACACTCCTGGGACTGCACAGCCCTGAGCCTGTACACTCCTGGACCTGCACACTTCTGTCTCTGCACACTCTGGTGTCTGCACACTCCTGGGCCTGTACACTCCTAGGCCTGCCCTATCCTGGCCCTGGACACTCTTCTGTCTGCACACGCCTGGGGCTGCACACTCCTGGGCCTGCACACCCCTGGGCATGCCCTCTCCTGGGCCTGCAAACTCCTGGGCCTGCACACTCCTCTGTCTGCACACTCCGGGGCCTTCCCTCTCCTGGGCCTGCCCCCAGTTCGGCCGGCACTCTCCTGGAGCTGCACACTCCTGGGCCTGACCTATCGTACGCCTGCACAGTCCTGGATCTGCACACTTCTGGACCTGCTCCCTCCTGTGCCATCACCCTTCTGGAACTGCACATTGGGCGCCTGCACACTCCTGTGCCTGACACACCTGGGCCTGCACGCTCCTCGGCCTGCACACTCCTCTTGTCTGCACACTCCTCTTGTCTGCACACTCCTGGGCCTGTTCCGTCTTGTGTCTTCACACCTCTCGGCCTGCGCACTCCAGGGCCTGAACACACCTGGGCCTGCCCTGGCCTGGGCCTGCACACTAATGGGGCTGCACACACCTAGGAATGCACCCACCTGGGCCTACACACTCTTCTGTCTGTACACTCCTGGGCCTGCACACTCCTGGGCATGCACACTCCTCTGTCTGCACACTCCTCGGCCTACACACTCCTAGGCCTGCACACTCCTGGGCCTGCTGACCCCTGTGTCTGCACACTCTTGGGCCTGCACACACCTGGACCTGTACCATCCTGGGCCTTCCCTGGACTGGGTCTTCCCTGGCCTGGGCCTGCACACTACTGGGCCCGCACACTTCTGCAACTGCACACTCATCGGCCTGCAAAGGCACGACCTGCACAATATTGGGCCTGAACACACATAGGCCTTTATCCTCCTGGATCTGCACACTCCTGGGCCTGCACACTGCTGGACCTGCACAGCACTGGGCCTAAACACACCTGGGCCTGCACACTCCTTCTCTGCACACTCCTATCTCTGCACACTCTGGTGTCTACACACTCCAGGGCCTGCACGAACCTAGGCCTGCTCCCTCCTGTGCCTGCATACTCCTGGGCCTGCTCCCACCTGTGCCTGCACACTCCTAGCCCTGTTCCCACCTGTGCTGGCACATTCCTGGGACTGCACACTTCTGTGCCTGCACACTTTTGGGCCTGCACACCCCTGGGCCTGCACACTCCTGGACCTGTACACTCCTGGGCCTTCCCTGGTCTGGGCATTCCCTGGCCTGGGCCTGCAAACTCCTGGGCCTATACACTCCTGGGCCTGCACACTCCTGTACCTGTACACACCTGGGCCTGCCCTGGCCTGGGACTGCACACTAATGGGGCTGCACACACCTAGGAATGCACCCCCCTGGGCCTGCACACTCCTCTGTCTGCACACTCCTGGGCCTGCATAACCCTGGATCTGCACACTCCTGGGCCTGCGCATCCCAGAGCATGCACAGATCTGGGCCTCTACACACCTGGGCCAGTACACACGTGTGCTTGCTCCCCCCCGTGTCTGCAAACTCCTGGGACTGCACATTCCTGGGTCTGCAACACCTTGGCTTGCACACTCATGGGCCTGTTCCGTCTTGTGTCTGCATACCTGTGGGCCTGCACACCCCAGGGCCTGCACACACCTGGGCCTGCACGAACGTGGGCCTCTTGAATCCTGGGCCTGCCCTTTCCTAGGCCTGCCCACACCTGTGCCTACACATTCCTGGGCCTGCACACTCCTGGACCTGTACACTCCTGGGCGTACCCTGGCATGCGCCTGCACACTAATGGGCCTGCACTCTCCAGGGACTGCACCCTCCTGGGCCTGCACACTCCTCTGTCTGCACACTCCTGGGCCTGCCCCAAATTGCCCTGCCCTCTCCTGTGACGGCCCTCACAAGTCCTGCACACTCCTAGGCCTGCACACTCGTGTACCTCCTCCCTCCTGTGCCTGCACACTCCTGGCCATGTACACTCATGGGCCTGCCCTCTGCATGGCGTGCACGGTCCTAGGACTCCCCATTCCTGCGCCTGGACACCCTTGGGCCTGCCCTCTCCTGGGCCTGCACACTCTGGGGCCTGCCCTCACCTGGTTCTGCACACTACTGGGACTGTACACCCCTGGACCTGTACACTGCTGTGCCTTCCCTGGTCTGGGCCTTCCCTGGCCTGGGCCTGAAAACTACTGGGCCTGAAAACTGCTGGAACTGCACACTCATTGGCCTGCAAACTCCAGGACCTGCACAATCTTGGGCTTGAACACACCTGGGCCTGTATACTCCTGGGCCTGCACACTCCTGTCTCTGCCCACTGTGGTGTTTGCACACGCCTGGGCCTGCACGAACGTGGGCCTGTACACTCCTGGGCCTGCACACACCTGAGTCTGCACACTCCGGGGTCTGCACACTCCTCGGTCTGTATACTCCTGGGTTGTACACTCCTGGGCCTGACCTGGCCTGGGCCTGCACGCTCCTGGGCCTGCACACTCCTCTGTCTGCACACTTCTGGGCATGCACAACCCTAGACCCTACACTCCTGGGCCTGCGCATCCCAGAGCCTGAACACACCTGGGCCTCTATACTCCTGGGCCACTACTCTCATGTGCCTGCTCCGCCCCGTGTCTACACACTCCTGGCACTGCACAGTCCTGGACCTGCACACTCCTGGGCCTGCCCTGGCCTGGGCCTGCACACTAATGGGCCTACACACACCTAGGAATGCACCCTCCTGGGCCTGCACACTCCTCTGTCTGCACACTCGTGGGCCTTCCCTGGTCTGGGCCTTCCCTGGCCTGGGCCTGCAAACTACTGGGCCTGCAAACTCCTGGAACTGCACACTCATTGGCCTGCACACTCCAGGACCTGCACAATCTTGGGCTTGAACACACCTAGGCCTGTATACTCCTGGACCTGCACACTCCTGTCTTGCACACTCTGGTGTTTGCACACGCCTGGGCCTGCACGAACTTTGGCCTGTACACACCTGGGCCTGCACACTCCTGTATCTGCTCACTTCTGAGACTGCATACACCTGGGCCTGCAAACTCCTGGGCCTGTACACTCCTGGGCCTGAACACTCCTGGACCTGTACACTCCTGGGCATGCCCTGGCCTGGGCCTGCACACTAATGGTGCTACACCCACCTAGGAATGCACACTCATGGGCCTGCACACTCCTGGGCCTGCCGACTCCTGAGCCTGCATTCTCCTGGTCCTTTCCTCGCCTGGGCCACCACCTATTAGGCCCGCCCTCTCTTTGACGTGCACACGCTTGGGCCTGCTCACTCCTCTGTCTGCACACCCCTGCGCCTTGACACCCCTGGACCTGCACACTCCGGGGCCTGCGCATCCCATGGCCTGCACACACCTGGGCCTCTACACTCCTGGGCCAGTACAGTCATGTGCCTGTTCCGCCCCGTGTCTGCACACTCTTGGGACCGCACAGTCCTGGCTATGCACACTCCTTGGCCTGCAGACTCCTAGGCCTGTTCGACTTCTGTCTGCACACCTCTGGGCCTGCACACTACAGGGCCTGCACATACCTGGGCCTGCACGAACCTGGGCCTCTTCACTGCTGGTCCTGCCCTCTCCTAGGCCTGCACACTCCTGGAACTGTACACTCATGGGCCTGCACACTCCTGGACCTGAACAATCTTGAGCCTGCACAATCCTGGGCCTGTACGCTCCTGGGCCTGCACACTCCTGTGCCTGCCCTCTCTTGGCCCTGCACTCTCCTTGGCCTGCACACTCCTGGCCTGTTCCCTCCTGTGCCGGCACACTCCTGGGACTGCACACTCCTGGGCCTGCCCTGGCCTGGGCCTGCACCCTCCTCTGTCTGCACACTCCTGGGACTGCACAGCCCTGAGCCTGTACACTCCTGGACCTGCACACTTCTGTCTCTGCACACTCTGGTGTCTGCACACTCCTGGACATGCACACTCCTGGGCCTGTACACTCCTAGGCCTGCCTTATCCTGGCCCTGGACACTCTTCTGTCTGCACACTCCTGGGGCTGCACACTCTTGGGCCTGCACACTCCTGGACCTGTACAATCCTGGGCCTTCCCTGGTCTGGGTCTTCCCTGGCCTGGTCCTGCACACTAATGGGCCTGAACACTCCTGGTCCTGTACACACCTCGGCCTGCACCCTACTGGTCCTGCACACTCCTCTGTTTGCACACACATGGAACTGCACACCCCTTGGCCTGCACACTCCCAGACCTGCACAATCTTGAGCCTGCACAATCCTGGGCCTGTACACTCCTGGGCCTACACACCCCCAGGCCTGCACACTGCTGGGCCTGCACACTCCTGAGCCTCCCTTCTCCTGGGCCTGCACAATCCCTCATCTGCACACTCCTAGGCCTGCACACCCTTGGGCCTGCACACTCCTGGGCCTGCACACTCCTGTCTCTGCACACTCCGGGGACTGCACAGTCCTCGGTCTGTATACTCCTGGGCCTGTACACTCCTGGGCCTGCCGTGGCCTGGGCCTGCACACTCCTCAGCCTGCACACTCCTCTGTCTGCACACTCCTGGGCCTGCACACACCTGGGCAGGCACACTCCAGGGCCCTCTGACACCTGTGCCTGCACACTCTTGGGCCTGTCTTCTCCTGGGCCCGCATGAACCTGGGCCTCTTCACTGCTGGTCCTGCCCTCTCCTAAGCCTGCACACTCCTGGAACTGCACACTCATGGGCCTGCAGACTCCTGGACCTGCACAATCTTGAGCCTGCACCATCCTGGGCCTGTACGCTCCTGGGCCTGCACACTCCTGTGCCTGCCCTCTCTTGGCCCTGCACTCTCCTGTGCCTGCACACTCCTGGGCCTGCTCCCACCTATGCCTGCACCCTCCTAGGCCTGTTCCCACGTGTGCCGGCACACTCCTGGGACTGCACACTCCTGGGCCTGCACACTCCTGTGCCTGCCCTCTCTTGGCCCTGCACTCTCCTTGGCCTGCACACTCCTGGCCTGTTCCCTCCTGTGCCTGCACACTCCTGGGCCTGCTCCCACCTATGCCTGCACACTCCTAGGCCTGTTCCCACGTGTGCCGGCACACTCCTGGGACTGCACACTCCTGGGCCTGCCCTGGCCTGGGCCTGCACCCTCCTCTGTCTGCACACTCCTGGGACTGCACAGCCCTGAGCCTGTACACTCCTGGACCTGCACACTTCTGTCTCTGCACACTCTGGTGTCTGCACACTCCTGGGCCTGTACACTCCTAGGCCTGCCCTATCCTGGCCCTGGACACTCTTCTGTCTGCACACTCCTGGGGCTGCACACTCCTGGGCCTGCACACCCCTGGGCATGCCCTCTCCTGGGCCTGCAAACTCCTGGGCCTGCACACTCCTCTGTCTGCACACTCCGGGGCCTTCCCTCTCCTGGGCCTGCCCCCAGTTCGGCCGGCACTCTCCTGGAGCTGCACACTCCTGGGCCTGACCTATCGTACGCCTGCACAGTCCTGGATCTGCACACTTCTGGACCTGCTCCCTCCTGTGCCATCACCCTTCTGGAACTGCACATTGGGCGCCTGCACACTCCTGTGCCTGACACACCTGGGCCTGCACGCTCCTCGGCCTGCACACTCCTCTTGTCTGCACACTCCTCTTGTCTGCACACTCCTGGGCCTGTTCCGTCTTGTGTCTTCACACCTCTCGGCCTGCGCACTCCAGGGCCTGAACACACCTGGGCCTGCACGAACCTGGGCCTGTTCACTCCTGGGCCTGCCCTCTCCTTGGCCGGCACGAACCTGGGCCTAAACACCCCTGGGCCTGCCCTGGCCTGGGCCTGCACACTAATGGGGCTGCACACACCTAGGAATGCACCCACCTGGGCCTACACACTCTTCTGTCTGTACACTCCTGGGCCTGCACACTCCTGGGCATGCACACTCCTCTGTCTGCACACTCCTCGGCCTACACACTCCTAGGCCTGCACACTCCTGGGCCTGCTGACCCCTGTGTCTGCACACTCTTGGGCCTGCACACACCTGGACCTGTACCATCCTGGGCCTTCCCTGGACTGGGTCTTCCCTGGCCTGGGCCTGCACACTACTGGGCCCGCACACTTCTGCAACTGCACACTCATCGGCCTGCAAAGGCACGACCTGCACAATATTGGGCCTGAACACACATAGGCCTTTATCCTCCTGGATCTGCACACTCCTGGGCCTGCACACTGCTGGACCTGCACAGCACTGGGCCTAAACACACCTGGGCCTGCACACTCCTTCTCTGCACACTCCTATCTCTGCACACTCTGGTGTCTACACACTCCAGGGCCTGCACGAACCTAGGCCTGCTCCCTCCTGTGCCTGCATACTCCTGGGCCTGCTCCCACCTGTGCCTGCACACTCCTAGCCCTGTTCCCACCTGTGCTGGCACATTCCTGGGACTGCACACTTCTGTGCCTGCACACTTTTGGGCCTGCACACCCCTGGGCCTGCACACTCCTGGACCTGTACACTCCTGGGCCTTCCCTGGTCTGGGCATTCCCTGGCCTGGGCCTGCAAACTCCTGGGCCTATACACTCCTGGGCCTGCACACTCCTGTACCTGTACACACCTGGGCCTGCCCTGGCCTGGGACTGCACACTAATGGGGCTGCACACACCTAGGAATGCACCCCCCTGGGCCTGCACACTCCTCTGTCTGCACACTCCTGGGCCTGCATAACCCTGGATCTGCACACTCCTGGGCCTGCGCATCCCAGAGCATGCACAGATCTGGGCCTCTACACACCTGGGCCAGTACACACGTGTGCTTGCTCCCCCCCGTGTCTGCAAACTCCTGGGACTGCACATTCCTGGGTCTGCAACACCTTGGCTTGCACACTCATGGGCCTGTTCCGTCTTGTGTCTGCATACCTGTGGGCCTGCACACCCCAGGGCCTGCACACACCTGGGCCTGCACGAACGTGGGCCTCTTGAATCCTGGGCCTGCCCTTTCCTAGGCCTGCCCACACCTGTGCCTACACATTCCTGGGCCTGCACACTCCTGGACCTGTACACTCCTGGGCGTACCCTGGCATGCGCCTGCACACTAATGGGCCTGCACTCTCCAGGGACTGCACCCTCCTGGGCCTGCACACTCCTCTGTCTGCACACTCCTGGGCCTGCCCCAAATTGCCCTGCCCTCTCCTGTGACGGCCCTCACAAGTCCTGCACACTCCTAGGCCTGCACACTCGTGTACCTCCTCCCTCCTGTGCCTGCACACTCCTGGCCATGTACACTCATGGGCCTGCCCTCTGCATGGCGTGCACGGTCCTAGGACTCCCCATTCCTGCGCCTGGACACCCTTGGGCCTGCCCTCTCCTGGGCCTGCACACTCTGGGGCCTGCCCTCACCTGGTTCTGCACACTACTGGGACTGTACACCCCTGGACCTGTACACTGCTGTGCCTTCCCTGGTCTGGGCCTTCCCTGGCCTGGGCCTGAAAACTACTGGGCCTGAAAACTGCTGGAACTGCACACTCATTGGCCTGCAAACTCCAGGACCTGCACAATCTTGGGCTTGAACACACCTGGGCCTGTATACTCCTGGGCCTGCACACTCCTGTCTCTGCACACTGTGGTGTTTGCACACGCCTGGGCCTGCACGAACGTGGGCCTGTACACTCCTGGGCCTGCACACACCTGAGTCTGCACACTCCGGGGTCTGCACACTCCTCGGTCTGTATACTCCTGGGTTGTACACTCCTGGGCCTGACCTGGCCTGGGCCTGCACGCTCCTGGGCCTGCACACTCCTCTGTCTGCACACTTCTGGGCATGCACAACCCTAGACCCTACACTCCTGGGCCTGCGCATCCCAGAGCCTGAACACACCTGGGCCTCTATACTCCTGGGCCACTACTCTCATGTGCCTGCTCCGCCCCGTGTCTACACACTCCTGGCACTGCACAGTCCTGGACCTGCACACTCCTGGGCCTGCCCTGGCCTGGGCCTGAACACTAATGGGCCTACACACACCTAGGAATGCACCCTCCTGGGCCTGCACACTCCTCTGTCTGCACACTCGTGGGCCTTCCCTGGTCTGGGCCTTCCCTGGCCTGGGCCTGCAAACTACTGGGCCTGCAAACTCCTGGAACTGCACACTCATTGGCCTGCACACTCCAGGACCTGCACAATCTTGGGCTTGAACACACCTAGGCCTGTATCCTCCTGGACCTGCACACTCCTGTCTTGCACACTCTGGTGTTTGCACACGCCTGGGCCTGCACGAACTTTGGCCTGTACACACCTGGGCCTGCACACTCCTGTATCTGCTCACTTCTGAGACTGCATACACCTGGGCCTGCAAACTCCTGGGCCTGTACACTCCTGGGCCTGAACACTCCTGGACCTGTACACTCCTGGGCATGCCCTGGCCTGGGCCTGCACACTAATGGTGCTACACCCACCTAGGAATGCACACTCATGGGCCTGCACACTCCTGGGCCTGCCGACTCCTGAGCCTGCATTCTCCTGGTCCTTTCCTCGCCTGGGCCACCACCTATTAGGCCCGCCCTCTCTTTGACGTGCACACGCTTGGGCCTGCTCACTCCTCTGTCTGCACACCCCTGCGCCTTGACACCCCTGGACCTGCACACTCCGGGGCCTGCGCATCCCATGGCCTGCACACACCTGGGCCTCTACACTCCTGGGCCAGTACAGTCATGTGCCTGTTCCGCCCCGTGTCTGCACACTCTTGGGACCGCACAGTCCTGGCTATGCACACTCCTTGGCCTGCAGACTCCTAGGCCTGTTCGACTTCTGTCTGCACACCTCTGGGCCTGCACACTACAGGGCCTGCACATACCTGGGCCTGCACGAACCTGGGCCTCTTCACTGCTGGTCCTGCCCTCTCCTAGGCCTGCACACTCCTGGAACTGTACACTCATGGGCCTGCACACTCCTGGACCTGAACAATCTTGAGCCTGCACAATCCTGGGCCTGTACGCTCCTGGGCCTGCACACTCCTGTGCCTGCCCTCTCTTGGCCCTGCACTCTCCTTGGCCTGCACACTCCTGGCCTGTTCCCTCCTGTGCCGGCACACTCCTGGGACTGCACACTCCTGGGCCTGCCCTGGCCTGGGCCTGCACCCTCCTCTGTCTGCACACTCCTGGGACTGCACAGCCCTGAGCCTGTACACTCCTGGACCTGCACACTTCTGTCTCTGCACACTCTGGTGTCTGCACACTCCTGGACATGCACACTCCTGGGCCTGTACACTCCTAGGCCTGCCTTATCCTGGCCCTGGACACTCTTCTGTCTGCACACTCCTGGGGCTGCACACTCTTGGGCCTGCACACTCCTGGACCTGTACAATCCTGGGCCTTCCCTGGTCTGGGTCTTCCCTGGCCTGGTCCTGCACACTAATGGGCCTGAACACTCCTGGTCCTGTACACACCTCGGCCTGCACCCTACTGGTCCTGCACACTCCTCTGTTTGCACACACATGGAACTGCACACCCCTTGGCCTGCACACTCCCAGACCTGCACAATCTTGAGCCTGCACAATCCTGGGCCTGTACACTCCTGGGCCTACACACCCCCAGGCCTGCACACTGCTGGGCCTGCACACTCCTGAGCCTCCCTTCTCCTGGGCCTGCACAATCCCTCATCTGCACACTCCTAGGCCTGCACACCCTTGGGCCTGCACACTCCTGGGCCTGCACACTCCTGTCTCTGCACACTCCGGGGACTGCACAGTCCTCGGTCTGTATACTCCTGGGCCTGTACACTCCTGGGCCTGCCGTGGCCTGGGCCTGCACACTCCTCAGCCTGCACACTCCTCTGTCTGCACACTCCTGGGCCTGCACACACCTGGGCAGGCACACTCCAGGGCCCTCTGACACCTGTGCCTGCACACTCTTGGGCCTGTCTTCTCCTGGGCCCGCATGAACCTGGGCCTCTTCACTGCTGGTCCTGCCCTCTCCTAAGCCTGCACACTCCTGGAACTGCACACTCATGGGCCTGCAGACTCCTGGACCTGCACAATCTTGAGCCTGCACCATCCTGGGCCTGTACGCTCCTGGGCCTGCACACTCCTGTGCCTGCCCTCTCTTGGCCCTGCACTCTCCTGTGCCTGCACACTCCTGGGCCTGCTCCCACCTATGCCTGCACCCTCCTAGGCCTGTTCCCACGTGTGCCGGCACACTCCTGGGACTGCACACTCCTGGGCCTGCACACTCCTGTGCCTGCCCTCTCTTGGCCCTGCACTCTCCTTGGCCTGCACACTCCTGGCCTGTTCCCTCCTGTGCCTGCACACTCCTGGGCCTGCTCCCACCTATGCCTGCACACTCCTAGGCCTGTTCCCACGTGTGCCGGCACACTCCTGGGACTGCACACTCCTGGGCCTGCCCTGGCCTGGGCCTGCACCCTCCTCTGTCTGCACACTCCTGGGACTGCACAGCCCTGAGCCTGTACACTCCTGGACCTGCACACTTCTGTCTCTGCACACTCTGGTGTCTGCACACTCCTGGGCCTGTACACTCCTAGGCCTGCCCTATCCTGGCCCTGGACACTCTTCTGTCTGCACACTCCTGGGGCTGCACACTCCTGGGCCTGCACACCCCTGGGCATGCCCTCTCCTGGGCCTGCAAACTCCTGGGCCTGCACACTCCTCTGTCTGCACACTCCGGGGCCTTCCCTCTCCTGGGCCTGCCCCCAGTTCGGCCGGCACTCTCCTGGAGCTGCACACTCCTGGGCCTGACCTATCGTACGCCTGCACAGTCCTGGATCTGCACACTTCTGGACCTGCTCCCTCCTGTGCCATCACCCTTCTGGAACTGCACATTGGGCGCCTGCACACTCCTGTGCCTGACACACCTGGGCCTGCACGCTCCTCGGCCTGCACACTCCTCTTGTCTGCACACTCCTCTTGTCTGCACACTCCTGGGCCTGTTCCGTCTTGTGTCTTCACACCTCTCGGCCTGCGCACTCCAGGGCCTGAACACACCTGGGCCTGCACGAACCTGGGCCTGTTCACTCCTGGGCCTGCCCTCTCCTTGGCCGGCACGAACCTGGGCCTAAACACCCCTGGGCCTGCCCTGGCCTGGGCCTGCACACTAATGGGGCTGCACACACCTAGGAATGCACCCACCTGGGCCTACACACTCTTCTGTCTGTACACTCCTGGGCCTGCACACTCCTGGGCATGCACACTCCTCTGTCTGCACACTCCTCGGCCTACACACTCCTAGGCCTGCACACTCCTGGGCCTGCTGACCCCTGTGTCTGCACACTCTTGGGCCTGCACACACCTGGACCTGTACCATCCTGGGCCTTCCCTGGACTGGGTCTTCCCTGGCCTGGGCCTGCACACTACTGGGCCCGCACACTTCTGCAACTGCACACTCATCGGCCTGCAAAGGCACGACCTGCACAATATTGGGCCTGAACACACATAGGCCTTTATCCTCCTGGATCTGCACACTCCTGGGCCTGCACACTGCTGGACCTGCACAGCACTGGGCCTAAACACACCTGGGCCTGCACACTCCTTCTCTGCACACTCCTATCTCTGCACACTCTGGTGTCTACACACTCCAGGGCCTGCACGAACCTAGGCCTGCTCCCTCCTGTGCCTGCATACTCCTGGGCCTGCTCCCACCTGTGCCTGCACACTCCTAGCCCTGTTCCCACCTGTGCTGGCACATTCCTGGGACTGCACACTTCTGTGCCTGCACACTTTTGGGCCTGCACACCCCTGGGCCTGCACACTCCTGGACCTGTACACTCCTGGGCCTTCCCTGGTCTGGGCATTCCCTGGCCTGGGCCTGCAAACTCCTGGGCCTATACACTCCTGGGCCTGCACACTCCTGTACCTGTACACACCTGGGCCTGCCCTGGCCTGGGACTGCACACTAATGGGGCTGCACACACCTAGGAATGCACCCCCCTGGGCCTGCACACTCCTCTGTCTGCACACTCCTGGGCCTGCATAACCCTGGATCTGCACACTCCTGGGCCTGCGCATCCCAGAGCATGCACAGATCTGGGCCTCTACACACCTGGGCCAGTACACACGTGTGCTTGCTCCCCCCCGTGTCTGCAAACTCCTGGGACTGCACATTCCTGGGTCTGCAACACCTTGGCTTGCACACTCATGGGCCTGTTCCGTCTTGTGTCTGCATACCTGTGGGCCTGCACACCCCAGGGCCTGCACACACCTGGGCCTGCACGAACGTGGGCCTCTTGAATCCTGGGCCTGCCCTTTCCTAGGCCTGCCCACACCTGTGCCTACACATTCCTGGGCCTGCACACTCCTGGACCTGTACACTCCTGGGCGTACCCTGGCATGCGCCTGCACACTAATGGGCCTGCACTCTCCAGGGACTGCACCCTCCTGGGCCTGCACACTCCTCTGTCTGCACACTCCTGGGCCTGCCCCAAATTGCCCTGCCCTCTCCTGTGACGGCCCTCACAAGTCCTGCACACTCCTAGGCCTGCACACTCGTGTACCTCCTCCCTCCTGTGCCTGCACACTCCTGGCCATGTACACTCATGGGCCTGCCCTCTGCATGGCGTGCACGGTCCTAGGACTCCCCATTCCTGCGCCTGGACACCCTTGGGCCTGCCCTCTCCTGGGCCTGCACACTCTGGGGCCTGCCCTCACCTGGTTCTGCACACTACTGGGACTGTACACCCCTGGACCTGTACACTGCTGTGCCTTCCCTGGTCTGGGCCTTCCCTGGCCTGGGCCTGAAAACTACTGGGCCTGAAAACTGCTGGAACTGCACACTCATTGGCCTGCAAACTCCAGGACCTGCACAATCTTGGGCTTGAACACACCTGGGCCTGTATACTCCTGGGCCTGCACACTCCTGTCTCTGCACACTGTGGTGTTTGCACACGCCTGGGCCTGCACGAACGTGGGCCTGTACACTCCTGGGCCTGCACACACCTGAGTCTGCACACTCCGGGGTCTGCACACTCCTCGGTCTGTATACTCCTGGGTTGTACACTCCTGGGCCTGACCTGGCCTGGGCCTGCACGCTCCTGGGCCTGCACACTCCTCTGTCTGCACACTTCTGGGCATGCACAACCCTAGACCCTACACTCCTGGGCCTGCGCATCCCAGAGCCTGAACACACCTGGGCCTCTATACTCCTGGGCCACTACTCTCATGTGCCTGCTCCGCCCCGTGTCTACACACTCCTGGCACTGCACAGTCCTGGACCTGCACACTCCTGGGCCTGCCCTGGCCTGGGCCTGCACACTAATGGGCCTACACACACCTAGGAATGCACCCTCCTGGGCCTGCACACTCCTCTGTCTGCACACTCGTGGGCCTTCCCTGGTCTGGGCCTTCCCTGGCCTGGGCCTGCAAACTACTGGGCCTGCAAACTCCTGGAACTGCACACTCATTGGCCTGCACACTCCAGGACCTGCACAATCTTGGGCTTGAACACACCTAGGCCTGTATACTCCTGGACCTGCACACTCCTGTCTTGCACACTCTGGTGTTTGCACACGCCTGGGCCTGCACGAACTTTGGCCTGTACACACCTGGGCCTGCACACTCCTGTATCTGCTCACTTCTGAGACTGCATACACCTGGGCCTGCAAACTCCTGGGCCTGTACACTCCTGGGCCTGAACACTCCTGGACCTGTACACTCCTGGGCATGCCCTGGCCTGGGCCTGCACACTAATGGTGCTACACCCACCTAGGAATGCACACTCATGGGCCTGCACACTCCTGGGCCTGCCGACTCCTGAGCCTGCATTCTCCTGGTCCTTTCCTCGCCTGGGCCACCACCTATTAGGCCCGCCCTCTCTTTGACGTGCACACGCTTGGGCCTGCTCACTCCTCTGTCTGCACACCCCTGCGCCTTGACACCCCTGGACCTGCACACTCCGGGGCCTGCGCATCCCATGGCCTGCACACACCTGGGCCTCTACACTCCTGGGCCAGTACAGTCATGTGCCTGTTCCGCCCCGTGTCTGCACACTCTTGGGACCGCACAGTCCTGGCTATGCACACTCCTTGGCCTGCAGACTCCTAGGCCTGTTCGACTTCTGTCTGCACACCTCTGGGCCTGCACACTACAGGGCCTGCACATACCTGGGCCTGCACGAACCTGGGCCTCTTCACTGCTGGTCCTGCCCTCTCCTAGGCCTGCACACTCCTGGAACTGTACACTCATGGGCCTGCACACTCCTGGACCTGAACAATCTTGAGCCTGCACAATCCTGGGCCTGTACGCTCCTGGGCCTGCACACTCCTGTGCCTGCCCTCTCTTGGCCCTGCACTCTCCTTGGCCTGCACACTCCTGGCCTGTTCCCTCCTGTGCCGGCACACTCCTGGGACTGCACACTCCTGGGCCTGCCCTGGCCTGGGCCTGCACCCTCCTCTGTCTGCACACTCCTGGGACTGCACAGCCCTGAGCCTGTACACTCCTGGACCTGCACACTTCTGTCTCTGCACACTCTGGTGTCTGCACACTCCTGGACATGCACACTCCTGGGCCTGTACACTCCTAGGCCTGCCTTATCCTGGCCCTGGACACTCTTCTGTCTGCACACTCCTGGGGCTGCACACTCTTGGGCCTGCACACTCCTGGACCTGTACAATCCTGGGCCTTCCCTGGTCTGGGTCTTCCCTGGCCTGGTCCTGCACACTAATGGGCCTGAACACTCCTGGTCCTGTACACACCTCGGCCTGCACCCTACTGGTCCTGCACACTCCTCTGTTTGCACACACATGGAACTGCACACCCCTTGGCCTGCACACTCCCAGACCTGCACAATCTTGAGCCTGCACAATCCTGGGCCTGTACACTCCTGGGCCTACACACCCCCAGGCCTGCACACTGCTGGGCCTGCACACTCCTGAGCCTCCCTTCTCCTGGGCCTGCACAATCCCTCATCTGCACACTCCTAGGCCTGCACACCCTTGGGCCTGCACACTCCTGGGCCTGCACACTCCTGTCTCTGCACACTCCGGGGACTGCACAGTCCTCGGTCTGTATACTCCTGGGCCTGTACACTCCTGGGCCTGCCGTGGCCTGGGCCTGCACACTCCTCAGCCTGCACACTCCTCTGTCTGCACACTCCTGGGCCTGCACACACCTGGGCAGGCACACTCCAGGGCCCTCTGACACCTGTGCCTGCACACTCTTGGGCCTGTCTTCTCCTGGGCCCGCATGAACCTGGGCCTCTTCACTGCTGGTCCTGCCCTCTCCTAAGCCTGCACACTCCTGGAACTGCACACTCATGGGCCTGCAGACTCCTGGACCTGCACAATCTTGAGCCTGCACCATCCTGGGCCTGTACGCTCCTGGGCCTGCACACTCCTGTGCCTGCCCTCTCTTGGCCCTGCACTCTCCTGTGCCTGCACACTCCTGGGCCTGCTCCCACCTATGCCTGCACCCTCCTAGGCCTGTTCCCACGTGTGCCGGCACACTCCTGGGACTGCACACTCCTGGGCCTGCACACTCCTGTGCCTGCCCTCTCTTGGCCCTGCACTCTCCTTGGCCTGCACACTCCTGGCCTGTTCCCTCCTGTGCCTGCACACTCCTGGGCCTGCTCCCACCTATGCCTGCACACTCCTAGGCCTGTTCCCACGTGTGCCGGCACACTCCTGGGACTGCACACTCCTGGGCCTGCCCTGGCCTGGGCCTGCACCCTCCTCTGTCTGCACACTCCTGGGACTGCACAGCCCTGAGCCTGTACACTCCTGGACCTGCACACTTCTGTCTCTGCACACTCTGGTGTCTGCACACTCCTGGGCCTGTACACTCCTAGGCCTGCCCTATCCTGGCCCTGGACACTCTTCTGTCTGCACACTCCTGGGGCTGCACACTCCTGGGCCTGCACACCCCTGGGCATGCCCTCTCCTGGGCCTGCAAACTCCTGGGCCTGCACACTCCTCTGTCTGCACACTCCGGGGCCTTCCCTCTCCTGGGCCTGCCCCCAGTTCGGCCGGCACTCTCCTGGAGCTGCACACTCCTGGGCCTGACCTATCGTACGCCTGCACAGTCCTGGATCTGCACACTTCTGGACCTGCTCCCTCCTGTGCCATCACCCTTCTGGAACTGCACATTGGGCGCCTGCACACTCCTGTGCCTGACACACCTGGGCCTGCACGCTCCTCGGCCTGCACACTCCTCTTGTCTGCACACTCCTCTTGTCTGCACACTCCTGGGCCTGTTCCGTCTTGTGTCTTCACACCTCTCGGCCTGCGCACTCCAGGGCCTGAACACACCTGGGCCTGCACGAACCTGGGCCTGTTCACTCCTGGGCCTGCCCTCTCCTTGGCCGGCACGAACCTGGGCCTAAACACCCCTGGGCCTGCCCTGGCCTGGGCCTGCACACTAATGGGGCTGCACACACCTAGGAATGCACCCACCTGGGCCTACACACTCTTCTGTCTGTACACTCCTGGGCCTGCACACTCCTGGGCATGCACACTCCTCTGTCTGCACACTCCTCGGCCTACACACTCCTAGGCCTGCACACTCCTGGGCCTGCTGACCCCTGTGTCTGCACACTCTTGGGCCTGCACACACCTGGACCTGTACCATCCTGGGCCTTCCCTGGACTGGGTCTTCCCTGGCCTGGGCCTGCACACTACTGGGCCCGCACACTTCTGCAACTGCACACTCATCGGCCTGCAAAGGCACGACCTGCACAATATTGGGCCTGAACACACATAGGCCTTTATCCTCCTGGATCTGCACACTCCTGGGCCTGCACACTGCTGGACCTGCACAGCACTGGGCCTAAACACACCTGGGCCTGCACACTCCTTCTCTGCACACTCCTATCTCTGCACACTCTGGTGTCTACACACTCCAGGGCCTGCACGAACCTAGGCCTGCTCCCTCCTGTGCCTGCATACTCCTGGGCCTGCTCCCACCTGTGCCTGCACACTCCTAGCCCTGTTCCCACCTGTGCTGGCACATTCCTGGGACTGCACACTTCTGTGCCTGCACACTTTTGGGCCTGCACACCCCTGGGCCTGCACACTCCTGGACCTGTACACTCCTGGGCCTTCCCTGGTCTGGGCATTCCCTGGCCTGGGCCTGCAAACTCCTGGGCCTATACACTCCTGGGCCTGCACACTCCTGTACCTGTACACACCTGGGCCTGCCCTGGCCTGGGACTGCACACTAATGGGGCTGCACACACCTAGGAATGCACCCCCCTGGGCCTGCACACTCCTCTGTCTGCACACTCCTGGGCCTGCATAACCCTGGATCTGCACACTCCTGGGCCTGCGCATCCCAGAGCATGCACAGATCTGGGCCTCTACACACCTGGGCCAGTACACACGTGTGCTTGCTCCCCCCCGTGTCTGCAAACTCCTGGGACTGCACATTCCTGGGTCTGCAACACCTTGGCTTGCACACTCATGGGCCTGTTCCGTCTTGTGTCTGCATACCTGTGGGCCTGCACACCCCAGGGCCTGCACACACCTGGGCCTGCACGAACGTGGGCCTCTTGAATCCTGGGCCTGCCCTTTCCTAGGCCTGCCCACACCTGTGCCTACACATTCCTGGGCCTGCACACTCCTGGACCTGTACACTCCTGGGCGTACCCTGGCATGCGCCTGCACACTAATGGGCCTGCACTCTCCAGGGACTGCACCCTCCTGGGCCTGCACACTCCTCTGTCTGCACACTCCTGGGCCTGCCCCAAATTGCCCTGCCCTCTCCTGTGACGGCCCTCACAAGTCCTGCACACTCCTAGGCCTGCACACTCGTGTACCTCCTCCCTCCTGTGCCTGCACACTCCTGGCCATGTACACTCATGGGCCTGCCCTCTGCATGGCGTGCACGGTCCTAGGACTCCCCATTCCTGCGCCTGGACACCCTTGGGCCTGCCCTCTCCTGGGCCTGCACACTCTGGGGCCTGCCCTCACCTGGTTCTGCACACTACTGGGACTGTACACCCCTGGACCTGTACACTGCTGTGCCTTCCCTGGTCTGGGCCTTCCCTGGCCTGGGCCTGAAAACTACTGGGCCTGAAAACTGCTGGAACTGCACACTCATTGGCCTGCAAACTCCAGGACCTGCACAATCTTGGGCTTGAACACACCTGGGCCTGTATACTCCTGGGCCTGCACACTCCTGTCTCTGCACACTGTGGTGTTTGCACACGCCTGGGCCTGCACGAACGTGGGCCTGTACACTCCTGGGCCTGCACACACCTGAGTCTGCACACTCCGGGGTCTGCACACTCCTCGGTCTGTATACTCCTGGGTTGTACACTCCTGGGCCTGACCTGGCCTGGGCCTGCACGCTCCTGGGCCTGCACACTCCTCTGTCTGCACACTTCTGGGCATGCACAACCCTAGACCCTACACTCCTGGGCCTGCGCATCCCAGAGCCTGAACACACCTGGGCCTCTATACTCCTGGGCCACTACTCTCATGTGCCTGCTCCGCCCCGTGTCTACACACTCCTGGCACTGCACAGTCCTGGACCTGCACACTCCTGGGCCTGCCCTGGCCTGGGCCTGAACACTAATGGGCCTACACACACCTAGGAATGCACCCTCCTGGGCCTGCACACTCCTCTGTCTGCACACTCGTGGGCCTTCCCTGGTCTGGGCCTTCCCTGGCCTGGGCCTGCAAACTACTGGGCCTGCAAACTCCTGGAACTGCACACTCATTGGCCTGCACACTCCAGGACCTGCACAATCTTGGGCTTGAACACACCTAGGCCTGTATACTCCTGGACCTGCACACTCCTGTCTTGCACACTCTGGTGTTTGCACACGCCTGGGCCTGCACGAACTTTGGCCTGTACACACCTGGGCCTGCACACTCCTGTATCTGCTCACTTCTGAGACTGCATACACCTGGGCCTGCAAACTCCTGGGCCTGTACACTCCTGGGCCTGAACACTCCTGGACCTGTACACTCCTGGGCATGCCCTGGCCTGGGCCTGCACACTAATGGTGCTACACCCACCTAGGAATGCACACTCATGGGCCTGCACACTCCTGGGCCTGCCGACTCCTGAGCCTGCATTCTCCTGGTCCTTTCCTCGCCTGGGCCACCACCTATTAGGCCCGCCCTCTCTTTGACGTGCACACGCTTGGGCCTGCTCACTCCTCTGTCTGCACACCCCTGCGCCTTGACACCCCTGGACCTGCACACTCCGGGGCCTGCGCATCCCATGGCCTGCACACACCTGGGCCTCTACACTCCTGGGCCAGTACAGTCATGTGCCTGTTCCGCCCCGTGTCTGCACACTCTTGGGACCGCACAGTCCTGGCTATGCACACTCCTTGGCCTGCAGACTCCTAGGCCTGTTCGACTTCTGTCTGCACACCTCTGGGCCTGCACACTACAGGGCCTGCACATACCTGGGCCTGCACGAACCTGGGCCTCTTCACTGCTGGTCCTGCCCTCTCCTAGGCCTGCACACTCCTGGAACTGTACACTCATGGGCCTGCACACTCCTGGACCTGAACAATCTTGAGCCTGCACAATCCTGGGCCTGTACGCTCCTGGGCCTGCACACTCCTGTGCCTGCCCTCTCTTGGCCCTGCACTCTCCTTGGCCTGCACACTCCTGGCCTGTTCCCTCCTGTGCCGGCACACTCCTGGGACTGCACACTCCTGGGCCTGCCCTGGCCTGGGCCTGCACCCTCCTCTGTCTGCACACTCCTGGGACTGCACAGCCCTGAGCCTGTACACTCCTGGACCTGCACACTTCTGTCTCTGCACACTCTGGTGTCTGCACACTCCTGGACATGCACACTCCTGGGCCTGTACACTCCTAGGCCTGCCTTATCCTGGCCCTGGACACTCTTCTGTCTGCACACTCCTGGGGCTGCACACTCTTGGGCCTGCACACTCCTGGACCTGTACAATCCTGGGCCTTCCCTGGTCTGGGTCTTCCCTGGCCTGGTCCTGCACACTAATGGGCCTGAACACTCCTGGTCCTGTACACACCTCGGCCTGCACCCTACTGGTCCTGCACACTCCTCTGTTTGCACACACATGGAACTGCACACCCCTTGGCCTGCACACTCCCAGACCTGCACAATCTTGAGCCTGCACAATCCTGGGCCTGTACACTCCTGGGCCTACACACCCCCAGGCCTGCACACTGCTGGGCCTGCACACTCCTGAGCCTCCCTTCTCCTGGGCCTGCACAATCCCTCATCTGCACACTCCTAGGCCTGCACACCCTTGGGCCTGCACACTCCTGGGCCTGCACACTCCTGTCTCTGCACACTCCGGGGACTGCACAGTCCTCGGTCTGTATACTCCTGGGCCTGTACACTCCTGGGCCTGCCGTGGCCTGGGCCTGCACACTCCTCAGCCTGCACACTCCTCTGTCTGCACACTCCTGGGCCTGCACACACCTGGGCAGGCACACTCCAGGGCCCTCTGACACCTGTGCCTGCACACTCTTGGGCCTGTCTTCTCCTGGGCCCGCATGAACCTGGGCCTCTTCACTGCTGGTCCTGCCCTCTCCTAAGCCTGCACACTCCTGGAACTGCACACTCATGGGCCTGCAGACTCCTGGACCTGCACAATCTTGAGCCTGCACCATCCTGGGCCTGTACGCTCCTGGGCCTGCACACTCCTGTGCCTGCCCTCTCTTGGCCCTGCACTCTCCTGTGCCTGCACACTCCTGGGCCTGCTCCCACCTATGCCTGCACCCTCCTAGGCCTGTTCCCACGTGTGCCGGCACACTCCTGGGACTGCACACTCCTGGGCCTGCACACTCCTGTGCCTGCCCTCTCTTGGCCCTGCACTCTCCTTGGCCTGCACACTCCTGGCCTGTTCCCTCCTGTGCCTGCACACTCCTGGGCCTGCTCCCACCTATGCCTGCACACTCCTAGGCCTGTTCCCACGTGTGCCGGCACACTCCTGGGACTGCACACTCCTGGGCCTGCCCTGGCCTGGGCCTGCACCCTCCTCTGTCTGCACACTCCTGGGACTGCACAGCCCTGAGCCTGTACACTCCTGGACCTGCACACTTCTGTCTCTGCACACTCTGGTGTCTGCACACTCCTGGGCCTGTACACTCCTAGGCCTGCCCTATCCTGGCCCTGGACACTCTTCTGTCTGCACACTCCTGGGGCTGCACACTCCTGGGCCTGCACACCCCTGGGCATGCCCTCTCCTGGGCCTGCAAACTCCTGGGCCTGCACACTCCTCTGTCTGCACACTCCGGGGCCTTCCCTCTCCTGGGCCTGCCCCCAGTTCGGCCGGCACTCTCCTGGAGCTGCACACTCCTGGGCCTGACCTATCGTACGCCTGCACAGTCCTGGATCTGCACACTTCTGGACCTGCTCCCTCCTGTGCCATCACCCTTCTGGAACTGCACATTGGGCGCCTGCACACTCCTGTGCCTGACACACCTGGGCCTGCACGCTCCTCGGCCTGCACACTCCTCTTGTCTGCACACTCCTCTTGTCTGCACACTCCTGGGCCTGTTCCGTCTTGTGTCTTCACACCTCTCGGCCTGCGCACTCCAGGGCCTGAACACACCTGGGCCTGCACGAACCTGGGCCTGTTCACTCCTGGGCCTGCCCTCTCCTTGGCCGGCACGAACCTGGGCCTAAACACCCCTGGGCCTGCCCTGGCCTGGGCCTGCACACTAATGGGGCTGCACACACCTAGGAATGCACCCACCTGGGCCTACACACTCTTCTGTCTGTACACTCCTGGGCCTGCACACTCCTGGGCATGCACACTCCTCTGTCTGCACACTCCTCGGCCTACACACTCCTAGGCCTGCACACTCCTGGGCCTGCTGACCCCTGTGTCTGCACACTCTTGGGCCTGCACACACCTGGACCTGTACCATCCTGGGCCTTCCCTGGACTGGGTCTTCCCTGGCCTGGGCCTGCACACTACTGGGCCCGCACACTTCTGCAACTGCACACTCATCGGCCTGCAAAGGCACGACCTGCACAATATTGGGCCTGAACACACATAGGCCTTTATCCTCCTGGATCTGCACACTCCTGGGCCTGCACACTGCTGGACCTGCACAGCACTGGGCCTAAACACACCTGGGCCTGCACACTCCTTCTCTGCACACTCCTATCTCTGCACACTCTGGTGTCTACACACTCCAGGGCCTGCACGAACCTAGGCCTGCTCCCTCCTGTGCCTGCATACTCCTGGGCCTGCTCCCACCTGTGCCTGCACACTCCTAGCCCTGTTCCCACCTGTGCTGGCACATTCCTGGGACTGCACACTTCTGTGCCTGCACACTTTTGGGCCTGCACACCCCTGGGCCTGCACACTCCTGGACCTGTACACTCCTGGGCCTTCCCTGGTCTGGGCATTCCCTGGCCTGGGCCTGCAAACTCCTGGGCCTATACACTCCTGGGCCTGCACACTCCTGTACCTGTACACACCTGGGCCTGCCCTGGCCTGGGACTGCACACTAATGGGGCTGCACACACCTAGGAATGCACCCCCCTGGGCCTGCACACTCCTCTGTCTGCACACTCCTGGGCCTGCATAACCCTGGATCTGCACACTCCTGGGCCTGCGCATCCCAGAGCATGCACAGATCTGGGCCTCTACACACCTGGGCCAGTACACACGTGTGCTTGCTCCCCCCCGTGTCTGCAAACTCCTGGGACTGCACATTCCTGGGTCTGCAACACCTTGGCTTGCACACTCATGGGCCTGTTCCGTCTTGTGTCTGCATACCTGTGGGCCTGCACACCCCAGGGCCTGCACACACCTGGGCCTGCACGAACGTGGGCCTCTTGAATCCTGGGCCTGCCCTTTCCTAGGCCTGCCCACACCTGTGCCTACACATTCCTGGGCCTGCACACTCCTGGACCTGTACACTCCTGGGCGTACCCTGGCATGCGCCTGCACACTAATGGGCCTGCACTCTCCAGGGACTGCACCCTCCTGGGCCTGCACACTCCTCTGTCTGCACACTCCTGGGCCTGCCCCAAATTGCCCTGCCCTCTCCTGTGACGGCCCTCACAAGTCCTGCACACTCCTAGGCCTGCACACTCGTGTACCTCCTCCCTCCTGTGCCTGCACACTCCTGGCCATGTACACTCATGGGCCTGCCCTCTGCATGGCGTGCACGGTCCTAGGACTCCCCATTCCTGCGCCTAGACACCCTAGGGCCTGCCCTCTCCTGGGCCTGCACACTCTGGGGCCTGCCCTCACCTGGTTCTGCACACTACTGGGACTGTACACCCCTGGACCTGTACACTGCTGTGCCTTCCCTGGTCTGGGTCTTCCCTGGCTTGGGCCTGAAAACTACTGGGCCTGAAAACTGCTGGAACTGCACACTCATTGGCCTGTAAACTCCAGGACCTGCACAACCTTGGGCTTGAACACACCTGGGCCTGTATACTCCTGGGCCTGCACACTCCTGTCTCTGCCCACTGTGGTGTTAGCACACGCCTGGGCCTGCAAGAACGTGGGCCTGTACACTCCTGGGCCTGCACACACCTGACTTTGCACACTCCGGGGTCTGCACACTCCTCGGTCTGTATACTCCTGGGTTGTACACTCCTGGGCCTGACCTGGCCTGGGCCTGCACGCTCCTGGGCCTGCACACTCCTCTGTCTGCACACTTCTGGGCATGCACAACCCTAGACCCTACACTCCTGGGCCTGCGCATCCCAGAGCCTGAACACACCTGGGCCTCTATACTCCTGGGCCACTACTCTCATGTGCCTGCTCCGCCCCGTGTCTACACACTCCTGGCACTGCACAGTCCTGGACCTGCACACTCCTGGGCCTGCCCTGGCCTGGGCCTGAACACTAATGGGCCTACACACACCTAGGAATGCACCCTCCTGGGCCTGCACACTCCTCTGTCTGCACACTCGTGGGCCTTCCCTGGTCTGGGCCTTCCCTGGCCTGGGCCTGCAAACTACTGGGCCTGCAAACTCCTGGAACTGCACACTCATTGGCCTGCACACTCCAGGACCTGCACAATCTTGGGCTTGAACACACCTAGGCCTGTATACTCCTGGACCTGCACACTCCTGTCTCTGCACACTCTGGAGTTTGCACACGCCTGGGCCTGCACGAACCTGGGCCTGTACACACCTGGGCCTGCACACTCCTTTATCTGCTCACTCCTGAGACTGCATACACCTGGGCCTGCACATTCCTGTATCTGCTCACTCCTGAGACTGCATACTCCTGGGCCTGCAAACTCCTGGGCATGTACAATCCTGGGCCTGCACACTCCTGGACCTGTACACTCCTGGGCCTGCCCTGGCCTGGGCCTGCACACTAATGGGGCTGCACACACCTAGGGATGCACCCTCCTGGGCCTACACACTCCTCTGTGTGCACACTCCTGAGCCTGCACACCCCTGGGCCTGCACACTCCTCTGTCTGCACATTCCTCGGCCTACACACTCCTAGGCCTGCACACTCCAGGGCCTGCTGACTCCTGTGTCTGCACACTCTTGGGCCTGCACACTCCTGGACCTGTACAATCCTGGGCCTTCCCTGGTCTGGGTCTTCCCTGGCCTGGGCCTGCACACTACTGGGCCCGCACACTTCTGCAACTTCACACTCATCGGCCTGCACAGTCCACGACCTGCACAATATTGGGCCTGAACACAACTAGGCCTGTATCCTCCTGGATCTGCACACTCCTGGGCCTGCACACTCCTCTGTCTGCACACTCCTGGGCCTTCACACACCTGGACCCGCACACTCCTGGGCCTGCGCATCCCAGAGCCTGCACACACTTTAGCCTCTACACTCCTGGGCCAGTACATTCGTGTGACTGCTCCGCCCCGTGTCTGCACACTCCTGGGACTGCACAGTCCTGGCTATGCACACTTCTTGGCCTGCAGACTCCTGGGGTTGTTCGACTTGTGTCTGCACACCTCTGGGCCTGCACACTCCAGGACCTGCAAATCCTGGGCCTGCACACAACTGGGCCTGCACACTACTGGGACTCCACACTCTCTGTCTGCACTCTCCTGGGCCTGCACACACCTGGGCCAGCACACTCCAGGGCCTGCTGACTCCTGTGTCTGCACACTCTTGGGCCTGCCTTCTCCTGGGCCCGCACAATCCCTCGTCTGCACACTCCTGGGCCGCACGCTCCTGGGCTTTTCCTCGCCTGGGCCTGCCCCCAGTTCGGCCCGCCCTCTCCTGGACCTGCACACTCTTGGGCCTGCACACTCCTCGGCCTGCCCTCTCCTGGGCCTGCACTCTCCTTGGCCTGCACACTCCTGGGCTTGCACACTCCTGGACCTGCACACTACTGGGCCTGCTGAATCCTGTGTCTGCCCACTCCTGCGTCTGCACACTCGTGTGCCTCCTCCCTCCTGTGCCTGAACACTCCTAGGCATGCACACACCTGGGCCTGCCCTCTCTTGGCCCTGCACTCTCCTTGGCCTGCACACTCCTGGCCTGTTCCCTCCTGCGCCTGAACACCCTTAGGCCTCCCCTACCTGGTTCTGCACACTCCTGGGTTGCACACTCCTGGGCCTGCTCCCACCTATGCCTGCACACTCCTAGGCCTGTTGCCACGTGTGCCGGCACACTCCTGGGACTGCACACTCCTGGGCCTGCCATGGCCTGGGCCTGCACCCTCCACTCTCTGCACACTCCTGGGACTGCTCAGGCCTGAGCCTGTACACTCCTGGGCCTGCACACTTCTGTCTCTGCACACTCTGGTGTCTGCACACTCCTGGACATGCACACTCCTGGGCCTGTACACTCCTAGGCCTGCCCTGGCCTGGGCCTGCACCCTACTGAGCCTGCACACTCCTCTGTATGCACACTCCTGGGCCTGCACACTACTGGGCCTGCACACTCCTGGGCCTCCTCCCACCTATGCCTGCACACTCCTAGGCCTGTTCCCACCTGTGCCAGCAATCTCCTGGGCCTACACACTCCTGCACCTGCACAGTCCTGTGTCTGCACAACCCTGGGCAAGCACACTCTGGGCCTGCACACCCCTGGCCATGCCCTATCCCGGGCCAGCCCCCACTTCGCCCGACCCTCTCATGGACCTGCACACTCCAGGGTCTGCTCACATCTGTCCCTGCACACTCCTGGGCCGGCCCTCTCCAGTGTCTCCACACTCCTGGGCCCGCACACTCCTGGGCCTGCATACTCCTGGACCTGCCCTGTCCCTGGCACCAGCCTCCTTCACCCCAACGGTGCCACTCACACGGCTGTGGCGTCTAGCCAGGAGCCCCCAACCGAAACCCCTCCCGAGGGACCCCCTTGCCGGTCCCCAGGGAAGCAGCGGGGCTCCTCTTACCTGCGAGGTGGAGACGTAGTCCAGCTGCAGCCTGACGTCCAGCTGCCGGGCGTGCAGGGCCAGCGTGCATGAGGACAGCAGGATGGCCGTGATCGGCTGGAAGCTGCCCCCGGAGCCACTACCGCCCCTTGGGGAAGAGGAGGAGGAAAATCCACGTCAGTGCCAAGAACACAGGACCCGTCCACAGAGGGCCCCTCAGGTGTGACAACCCCAGAGGCGCCCGCAGCCGACCTGGGCTGAGAGCCACTTCTCTCGCGGAAGCTCAAGGACCTATGCTGAGCCTCCCTCTCCCTCCCTAAAGAGGGAAAACCCAGAGGTTTTCTAACTTTGCACTCACTGTCCATGTATCAGCCATGTCTAGTTTACCTCCCCAGCACGGCAGACCCCCTCCCTGCCTTCCCCACCCCCTGCAGGCGGCTCTCGGGGGCTGGGGGGGGCGCCCTTCCTCCCTGAGGCCAGCCCTGCTGGGGCAGCAGGTGTAATAGAAAAGACCAGATCTGACTGCCTATTAGATCTGTTCTTTTTCCTTTAACCCTCTGCTGTTTTCCAGGCTGTCTTACCAGCTCTGCACCTTTTGGAAATCAATGTTGCCTTCAGCCTGAAATTGACAGAAGAGCCTGTTCTCAAGGCTCTCAGCCTTCAGGATAAAACCTCTTTTGCTCTCCCATACACACAAGCAGCTGCAGAACAGAAAGTAACATTTGTTTTGTTAGAGGTTTTACAGGGGCCCCATGAGCTGACCCACAACTGCAAAAACAAAGAATTCCTGCACCAAGGACTTTGCACCAACCACCCACAACCCCTCTCCTTTTTAGCGTAAAAGGAGCCTGAATTCTCACTCGGAGAAGGTGGCTCTCCAGGACATTAGCCTGCCATCTTCTCGGTCAGCTGGCTTTCCAAATCAACTCACTATTCTTTACCCCGACACCGCGTCTCCCGATTTCTTGGCCTGTCGTGCGACTTGCGGAATGAGTGTGGACTTGGAAACACAGGGAAGGAAAGCCAAGTCAGGACTCTCACCCTCTGCCTCTGCTCAGAATACCACCAACGGGTTGCTGGGACAGTGGACGGAAAACTGAGGCTGCAACACGACCATGAGCACTGGGCCTGGGTGGGAGAGATGGCGGGTGCTGTCCGAAGCGCACCCGGCCTCCTTCCGAGTCACATCACACCCACGTCCCCAGACCCAGGGAGGCCTGGAGCCCCACACAGCAGAGCGCCTCCAAACCTGCAGATGCCCAGTGACCGGTCCACTGTGCACCCTCTGGCGCCCTCCTCCCCGCTCCTCCTCCTTCTGCCCCGCTGGCTCAGCCCTGGTCCCACCACATCCTCACCCAGGGCCAGCACTGCTGCAGGAACACCCTCGGCAGGCCGCCCAGCCTCACGCCCTCAGGTCCGCACACCTGGTTGGTGCAGCTCTGCCCCTTTCCAGCCCTCACCACCGACTCTCCAACCGCCTGCTCTCCCGCCCTCCGCCCCCAGTCCTACAGAGCGCCTCCTCTGGTCACGGCATCCTGCCCTCCAGGGTCGACAGGGCCTGCACAATCCTGGGCCTGCACACAACTGGGCCTGCACACTCCTGGACCTGCGCACTCCTGGACCTACGCACACCTGGGCCTGCAGGAACCTGGGCCTGTACACTCCCGGGCCCGTTCCGTATTGTATCTGCACACTTCTGGGCCTGCACGCTCCTGGACCTGCGCACACCTGGGCCTGCACGAACTTTGGCCTGTACACTCCTGTATCTGCTCACTCTTGTGACTGCATACTCCTGGGCCTGTACAACCCTGGGCCTTCTCTCTCCTGGGCCTGCCCCAGTTCGGCCGGCACTCTCCTGGAGCTGCACACTCCTGGGCCTGACCTATCGTACGCCTGCACAGTCCTGGATCTGCACACTTCTGGACCTGCTCCCTCCTGTGCCATCACCCTTCTGGGACTGCACACTTGTGCGCCTGCACACCCCTGTGCCTGACACACCTGGGCCTGCACGCTCCTCGGCCTGCACACTCCTCTTGTCTGCACACTCCTGGGCCTCACCTATCCTACGCCTGCAGTCCTGGATCTGCACACTTCTGGGCCTGCTCCCTCCTGTGCCATCACACTTCTGGGACTGCACACTTGTGCGCCTGCACACTCCTGTGCCTGACACACCTGGGCCTGTACGCTCCTGGGCCTGTACACTCCTGGGCCAGCCCTGGCCTGGGCCTGCACACTAATAGGCCTGACACTCCTGGGAATGCACACTCCTGGGCCTGCACACTCCTCTGTCTGCACACTCCTGGGCCTGCCCCATTTGGCCCTGCCCTCTCCTGTGACGGCCCTCACCTGTCCTGCACACACCTGGGCCTGAACACTACAGGCCCTGCACACATCAGGCCCTCTACACTCCTGGGCCTGCCTTCTACTGGGACCGAACAATCCCTCGTCTGCACACTCCTGGGCCTGCACGATCCTGGGCCTTTCCGTGCCTGGGCCTGCCCCCAATTCGGCTGGCCCTCTCCTGGACCTGCACACTCTTCGGCCTGCACACTCCTGGGACTGCACTCTCCTTGGCCTGCACACTCTTGGGCCTTCTCCCTCCTGTGCCTGCACACTCATAGGCCTGTTCCAACCTGTGCCGGCACACCTCTGGGTCTGCACACTACTGTGATGCATACTCCTGGGCCTGCACACTCCTGGACTTGTACACTCCTGGGCCTGCCCACTAATGGGCCTGCACACTCCTGGAAATGTACCATCCTGGGCCTGCACACTCCTCTGTCTGCACACTCCTAGGCCTGCACACTCCTGGGCCTGCACATCCCAGAGCCTGCACACACCTGGGCCTCTACACTCCTGGGCCAGTACACTCGAGTACCTGCTCTACCCCGTGTTTGCACACCCCTGAGACTGCACAGTCCCAGGTCTGCACACTCTTTGGCCTGCACACTCCTAGGCCTGTTCCGTCTTGTGTCTGCAGACCTCTGGGGCTGCACACTCCAGGGCCTACACACACCTGGGCCTGCACGAATCTGGGCCTGTTCACTCCTGGGCCTGCACACTCCTGTCTCTGCACACTCCTGGCCTTGGATACTCCTGGGACAGTACACTCCTGGGACTGACCTGCCCTGGGCCTGCACTCTCCTGGCCCTGGACAAGCTTCTGTCTGCACACACCTGGGGCTGCACACTCCTGGGCCTGCACACTCCTGGGCCTGCCCTCTCCTGGGCCTACACTCTCCTTGGCCTGCACACTCCTGGGCCTGCTCCCTCCTGTGCCGGCACACTCCTGGGCCTACTCCCACTTGTGCCTGCACACTCCTAGGCCTGTTCCCACCTGTGCCGGCACACTCCTGGGACTACACACTCCTATGTCTGCACACCCCTGGGCCTGCACACTCCTGGACCTGTACACTCTTGGGCCTGCACAATAATGGGCCTGCACACTCCTGGAAATGCACCCTCCTGGGCCTGCACACTCCTCTGTCTGCACACTACTAGGCCTGCACACTCCAGGGCCTGCTGACTTCTGTGTCTGCACACTCTTGGGCCTGCCTTCTCCTGGGCCCGCACAATCCCTCGTCTGCACACTCCTGGGCCTGTACGTTCCTGGGCCTTTCCTCGCCTGGGCCGCCCCCAATTAGACCCGCCCTCTCCTTGACCTGCACACTCCTGGGCCTGCACACTCCTGGGCCTGCACACTCCTGGGCATGCCCTCTCTTCGGCCTGTACACTCCTGGACCTGCACACTCCTGGACTTGTACACACCTGGGCCTGCCCTGGCCTGGGCCTGCACACTAATGGGCCTGAACACTCCTGTGCCTGCACACTCCTGGGCCTTTCCTTGCCTGCACCTGCCCCCAATTTGGCAGAACCCGGTCCCAGTATCCATCCAACCTGCAGGGGACTGTGTGGGAATCACACAAGGATGTGTGACCAGAAGGCAAAAAAAAAGCAGGGAGCCACTGTGGGGCAGCGCACCCTAGAGGCCTAGATGGGGCACTGGGCCTGAATCTGACATGACAGAACGACCTAGGAGGTCGCATGCCAGAATGGACGATATCAGAGTTGTGTTTAATTTCAACCCGCCGACAGGGAGCTGGGAAGCAGGCGGCAAGGAGGGTGACTTTCCCCAGATCCCAGGGCAGACCCCGGCCTGTGTGGGGTGTGCCCTGCTCCCCACAAGCCCTCTGTGGGGCCCTTCCTTTGCTGAGTCTGTGCATGAGCTCCCTGTGATGCCAGCCCGCAGAGGTGACAGGTGCAGTAGGTGTTTGTGGTTCTAGAGACATGATGGCTTTCCTAGGAAGCAGGGTCCTGAATGATCCCCACTGGGCCAATGGGGGATTGGGGAGACCCTGAGAAGCAGGTGGCTTGTCCAGGGTGACAGCACTGCTGGCGGGGGAGCCGGGTCTGAACCCAGCTGTGTCGTCAGAGCTGTGACCCTGGCTGCATCCAGGCCTCCCCAGGGCAATAGGAGGGGCCGAGTTGGTGTCACTGGGTGGACATGGCATGGGGTGGGAAGTGAGCCATCAGCAGCCCAGAGAGGCCCTTGGGGAGCTTTGTGTAAGGAGGAAGCTTGGGGAAGGGGACCCCAGGAAGTGACCTCACTTCCCTGGCAACAGAGCCCAACAGAACTTGGGACCCAGGTCACCAGGCACCCGCTGTGTAGAGAAGGACACTTCTCAACTGACTTGGCTGGTGAACTCAGCTCAGCTCAGACATGTTTTGTTGCATCCCAAGATCCCGAGGTCGCGGCCCCCGGAAAGCCCGCAGCAACGGCCTTTGCCAACAGTGCCGACAGTGGGTCGGGTCTCACCCCAGGCGCCTCTGGCCTTTTGGCCAGAGGGACCGAAAGGTAACACAGGGAGGCCCAGGGCAGGCCCGCCCAGGCCGGGTCACCACTCAGACCCCACCCGGGTGGCCCCACGGCCCCTTCCTGACTGGTGGCGGTGGGGCAGTCATGTTGGGGGGGGGTCCTGCCTCAAGCAAGAGCAGGCTGAGGAAGGGTCAGAGGCCTGGGGGGCCGATCACGTCCCCAGCCTGGGTCCAAGTGGGCTGGCTGGGATGTGGAGAACCGGGGCAGGGCCCTGCTGCCCGAGGTGGCGCCCATGCCCTAGGGTGTGTCTCTTGCCTCCCGGGTGACTGAGATGACCAAGGTCCCAGTCTGATCTGGCAGCAGAGGGTCGAGTGGGGCAGAAGCAGGAGTGGTCCTGGCCGGGCAGGGCTCTGAGACCTCCGGACCGGGCCGGCTGCCGGTCACTGTCATTGCAGAGCCAGACACCGCAGGATCCGGGGAACCAGGACACTCATGCCACCTCTCCAAGTGAGGGGCTGGTGTGCCACACTGTGGAAGGCCAGCACAGGCTCCAGAAGAGTCTGGGTATGAAGGGCTCCCCACCACCACGGCCTCCTGCCCAGACATCGCCCAGGTCTCTCCCCAGGATCTTGCCCAGGGCTGAGGGGCAGCTCAGCACCCCCGGCTCTGACCTGGAGCACCGTGCCCACCTCCTGGGGATTCAGGTAGAGGACCAGGAGCCCCCCGAAGCAGAGCCCAAAGGTGAGAAGGGCGGGGCCGGTGTGGGTGTGTAGGTGAGGGAGGGCGGAGGGCTGGGCCACACAGGGAGGCATCCCCAAAGTCTGTAGTTGGGACCAGAGCAAAGACTGGCCTCAGACCACCTGTCTGGAAGAATTCAGTCACAGAACAAGTGCCTGTGGGCACTTGCTCAGTGGGAGCTGCCTGCAAAGCTCTGGGAAGATTTCTGTCCTTGAAAAGGCACGTGGAAAGGGAGGCATGTGGGTACCTTTTTCCAGGTTGTGCCTGAGCAGAACCACTAGACTTAAAGCTCTCTCCACGTCCAACAGTTACAGGTCCAGAGCAGGCAGAGGCAGGGGAAGACGCCAGAAAACAAAAACAGGACCACCAGGGTCCAGCACGAGACCGCGAACACCCTCCAGCTGCTCCTGCTGAACATGAAGATCCTGCTGCTCCAGCTGCATATGAAGAGCCTGCCGCTCCTGCTGATCTTGCCACTCCCGAAGAGCCTGCAGCTCCTACTGATCTTGCCGCTCCTGAACAGCCTGCAGCTCCTGAAGAGCCCGCCGCTCCTGAAGCGCCTGCCATTCCTGCTGATCTAGCTGCTCCTGAAGAGCCTGCTGCTCCTGCTCATCTAGCCGCTCCTGAACAGCCTGCAGCTCCTGAAAAGCCTGCAGCTCCTGAAGAGCCTGCCGCTCCTGCTGATCTTGCCACTCCTGAAGAGCCTGCTGCTCCTGCTGCTCTAGCCGCTCCTGAAGAGCCCGCCACTCCTGAAGAACCTGCCGCTCCTGCTGATCTAGCCGCTCCTGAAGAGCCCGCCATTCCTGCTGATCAAGCCGCTCCTGAAGAGCCTGCCGCTTCTGCTGATCTAGCCGCTCCTGAAGAGCCTGCCGCTCCTGAAGAGCCCGCCGATCCTGAAGAGCCTGCTGTTCCTGCTGATCTAGCCGCTCCTGAAGCGCCTGCCATTCCTGCTGATCTAGCCACTCCTGAAGAGCCCGCTGCTCCTGCTAATCTAGCCGCTCCTGAACAGCCTGCAGCTCCTGAAGAGCCTGCCGCTCCTGCTGATCTTGCCACTCCTGAAGAGCCTGCCGCTCCTGCTGCTCTAGCCGCTCCTGAAGAGCCCGCCACTCCTGAAGAACCTGCCGCTCCTGCTGATCTAGCCGCTCCTGAAGAGCCTGCCGCTCCTGCTGATCTTGCCACTCCTGAAGACCCTGCAGCTCCTGCTGATCTTGCCACTCCTGAAGAGCCTGCAGCTCCTGCTGATCTTGCCGCTCCTGAAGAGCCCGCTACTCCTGAAGAGCCCGCCGCTCCTGCTGATCTTGCCACTCCTGAAGAGCCTGCAGCTCCTACTGATCTTGCCGCTCCTGAACAGCCTGCAGCTACTGAAGAGCCCGACGCTCCTGAAGAACCTGCCGCTCCTGCAGATCTAGCCGCTCCTGAAGAGCCCGCCATTCCTGCTGATCTAGCCGCTCCTGAAGCGCCTGCCGCTCCTGCTGATCTAGCCACTCCAGAAGAGCCCGCTGCTCCTGATCATCTAGCCGCTCCAGAACAGCCTGCAGCTCTTGAAAAGCCTGCAGCTCCTGAAGAGCCTGCCGCTCCTGCTGCTCTAGCCGCTCCTGAAGAGCCCGCTGCTCCTGCTGATCTAGCCGCTCCTGAAGAGCCCGCCGCTCCTGAAGAGCCCGCCGGTCCTGCTGATCTAGCCGCTCCTGAAGAGCCTGAAGCTCCTGAAGAGCCTGCCGCTCCTGCTGATCTTGCCACCCCTGAAGAGCCTGCAGCTCCTGCTGATCTTGCCGCTCCTGAAGAGCCCGCCGCTCCTGAAGAACCTGCCGTTCCTGCTGATCTAGCCGCTCCTGAAGAGCCTGCCGCTCCTGCTGATCTTGCTGCTCCTGAAAAGCCTGCAGATCCTGCACCTGCACCTGCGCCGCTGGGCAGTGGAGAACCATTTCGGGCATCATCACCCCTTAGGGCTGAGCCCCCTCTGCCCCCTCCTACACCTTCTCCAAAATCCCAACATGTATCCCCTCCCCTACCCGAAGTTGACTTCCCTACCCCTGAATTTGCTTTTGTTTTCTTCTTCTTTAGTTTAGTTTATTTGTTTTACATCATTTATGGCATTCTATAATTTTCCATTTCCCACTTCCTTTAATAAAATACAGATTTTTTCCCTTTTAAACTGCATTTCAGGAACATTAAGTGCATTCCCATGCTGTCCGACCATCACTACCATGTAGTTTTATGCTATTTATGCCCGTGAAGTACATCCCACCACGGCCTCAAACCCCTCATCTGAGGACGGACTGATGCCTGAAATGGTGGGAGATGACAGGTGTGGGCACGTTGCTGGGATCAGAGTTGATCCCAGGGAACCCACTGTATTGATGGGCAGCAGGTTCAGTGTCCAGGTGCTCTGTTCCGGGGAGGGCGGCTAGAGATGTGCAGAGTCCCCTCCCAGCGGTCCCCGTGCCTGTGTTGGGAACTGACCATCAAGGGGGGCCTGGTGAATGAACCGGACGCTAGAAAGGGACACCCCTAACTCCCCCAATTTGGAAGGCGGGGCTCCTTCTCCCTGCTGAGTGATGTGGCAACTGAGAATATCACACCCCCCACGCCCTAGCAGAAACTTCTCCTCTCACAGAGCCCACCCTCCCATGGGTCCCACTTTCCCCTGAACCCAGAGGCAGAGCCCCTCTGCCAGACAAGGGATGGGTAGGAGGGGTGGCTGCAACCTTACGGGAGTGGGCGTGCACCGTGCTTGACCCCTGAGCTCCCAGCTGTGCAGCAGAGGCCCAGGGAGGACTTGCCAGGGAGGGCCGCAGGGCAGGGGCAGGGCTGAGTTCTGCATGAATCCTGACTATGCGGGGGCCGAGGGACCTGGTTTTGAGCCACGTCCTGGGTCTGGGCACGATGCCTTGTGATCCCACAAGGGAGACCTCTCTGCTCTCATTGTTCAGATGGGAAGACTTGAGCCTGCCCACCTGAAGCGACGCCCTGCTTCCCCAATTGGGGAGGAGGCTGAGTTGGACTGGGCCCCACAATCTTCAAGGAAGATTGCTCTCCCCAAGGTTGGCTCTCTGGGTATAAACCTGGGCAAGGGAGTCCTGACTACCCCCTGCGCCTGCTCTGTGCTGGTAACCTCAGTACACAGAAGCCTTGAGTCTCAGTCCACCCAGGAACCAAACGTTCACCCGCCTACAGCAGAGACAACTGAGGCTCAAAGAGGAAGGTCTGCCCTGGAGATGGTGTGGAGGCCCAAGTCTCAGAAGACAGGTGAAGCCAGGGTCTCAAGGATACTGCACAAACAGGACTTCACTCTGAACTGGGAATGTTGTGGAAAGACCCTGGGGGCCAGGGTGGAGGAGATGGGAAGCAGACCAGAGCCCGGGGGAAGGCAGGGAGCCCCAGGAATGCCTCCATGCCCTCGGCACAGGGCAGGGGAGCAGCTCTGAAGATATGACAGCCGAGGCTGCCCAGGGGGCCTTCATCACTACCACTTTGCTCGGATGACCTCAACAGCCCCATGACCACACCCATTTGACAGATGCAGACAGACACCAAGTTAGCCACCAGGCTGACAAGGAGAGGAGCTGGGATCAAATCCAGGATCAGATTCCAAGTGCTCCGCTCGCTGGCCCCAGACTAAGCCTGCCTGCCAAAACCGACCCCAGGGCCTCCCGCCTGGCACTCTATATATACCTCAGTGGGCTCCCCTGCTGAGCCATCCCATCCCATCCCATCACACTGAGACAAAAGCACAGAGGCCTGGGGTCCAGGAGACAGGACTGGTAGCAGGGCCAGGGTGGGCACGTTCTGCCCACCCCCCTTTGCTGCCCCAGCCCAGGTGTCAAGTGGAAGCCTGACTGACGTGGAAACTGGCAGTGGGTGGGAGAGACAGGATGCCCCTTAGTTTCCCTGGCAACTGCTGCAGAACTGAGTCTTTCAGGATAAATTCAAGTTAGGCCTCAGCTGCTGAAACACCCATTATTTCAAGGCTGGTTACCTTGGTGACCCAGGTGGTGAGGACGTGGTGGGAGGAGGGGGTGGAGAGGCCAGGCAGGGGGCCACCGGCTCAGAGGACAGGCTGACCCTCAGACCTAGACATGACCCTGGTCACACACTGAGCCTTGAATTTCATCACAGACTGACCTCGGGTCCTGACACAGGGTGCCTGGCCCTTATCACAGACGAGCCCTGTTCCTGGTCCCAGACCGCCACCTGAGCTTGGCCGCGCAACCACCACGGAGGGACACTCAGCGAGTGGTGACTGCTACTTCTGTTATCATTGCTGTGCCGTTAACGTGCGTCCCACTCACAGCTGACACCTAACGAATGTCATTCAGACTAGCGTAACCGCAATGGGGGACTGTTCGCAAGGACTCCTGGGGCCCACAGTGCTCGGCAGAGGCTCGCAGGACCCCCTCTGCTGGGTGGCCACAGGGCTCCTGGGCTGGGTGGGCTGTGAGGGGGCAGCAGAGGAGTGGGCAAGGCTGGGGGGAGGGCTGCCCCTCCAGGCCCAGAAGGAAGCAGCCATTCTCCCCCGGCTCAACGCCCCCTCTGTCTGGAAGCCTCACTTTCATCTCATTACCTGATAAACTGAGCAAATGAACGGCAGCCAGGCAGCCTTGGCCACCCAGGAGACAGGGCACACGGTCAGGGGGCTCCCAGCCTCCTTCCCACCCTGGCGCCCCAGCCTGCAGGCTATGGCCTCTCTGGCCCACGGGGCCTCAGTCGGCCGGGATGAGGGCCCTGGGAGAGGCCCGCATCCTGCTAGGCCTTCCTGCTTCCTGGGCAGAGCTCTCCCCAGCCCAGCAGGTGAGGCAGCAGAGGCAGTGGGTCCGCCCCTGTCCATTCCTGCCCTGTCCTCGCCCACCAGGCCGGTTCCCCAGGCATCCAGGCCGTACTCCACGACCTGTGAAGTTAGGGCGTGTCCTGGGGCATGGAGTTCCTCCTCAGCCCAGTACATGGATGTGCAAATGAGGACCACAGGGGACAGGACAGCTCTCTGAATTCCCCCACCCAGTCCCCAGTCCCCTCCACCCTAGCCCCCATGGGTCCTGACTTGGGCCATCTGTCCAGAGGCAGGCAAACGCAGAGAAGACTACCATGAGAGGGAGAGGGATACAGAGCTAAGAGGCCAGGAGAGCAGGAGAGCAGCTGCAGAGGTGCAGCCAGGCAGGGACAGAGGTGGAGGACAGGGGACAGTTGCTCAGGCCCAACAAACACTTCCCACTTGAGCCTGCACATTCCTGGGCCTGCACACTGCTGGGCCTGCACAAACCTGGGCCTGCACGAACCTGGGACTCTTGACAGCCGTGCCTGCCCTCTCCTAGGCATTCACACTCCTGGAACTGCACACTCATTGGCCTGCACCCACCTGGAGCTGCACAATCATGAGCCTGCACATACTTGGGCCTGCACCCTGCTGGGCCTGCACATTTCTGGGCCTGCCTTCTCCTGGGCCCGCACAATCCCTCATCTGCACACTCCTGGGCCTGGACATTCCTGGGCCTGCAGAGTACTGGGCCTGTATACCCCTGGGCCTGCACACTCCTGTCTCTGCACACTTCGGGTTCTGCACACCCCTCGGTCTGTATACTCCTGGGCCTGTACACACCTGGGCCTGCACACTCCTCTGTCTGCACACTCCTGGGCCAGCACACCCATGGAACTGCACACTCTGGTGTCTTCACACTCCTGGGCCTGCACGCTCCTGGGCCTTTCCTCACCTGGGCCTGCCCCCAGTTCGGCCCGCCCTCTCCTGGACCTGCACACTCTTGGGCCTGCACACTCCTGGGCCTGCACACTCCTGTCTCTGCACACTCCGGGGTCTGCACACTCCTCGGTCTGTATACTCCTGGGCCTGTACACTCATGGGCCTGCCGTGGCCTTGGCCTGCACGCTCCTGGTCCTGCACACACCTCTGTCTGCACACTCCTGGGCCTGCATACCCCTGCATCTTCACACTCCTGGGCCTGCACAACCCAGAGCCTGCACAGATCGGGGCCTCTACACACCTGGGCCAGTACACACGTGTGCTTGCTCCCCCCCGTGTCTGCAAACTCCTGGGACTGCACATTCCTGGGTCTGCACACACCTTGGCCTGCACACTCATGGGCCTGTTCCGTCTTGTGTCTGCATACCTCTGGGCCTGCACACTCCAGGGCCTGCACACACCTGGGCCTGCACGAACCTGGGCCTCTTGACTCCTGGGCCTGCCCTTTCCTAGGCCTGCCCACTCCTGTGCCTACACATTCCTGGGCCTGCACACTCCTGGACCTGTACACTCCTGGGCGTGCCCTGGCATGGGCCTGCACACAAATGGGCCTGCACTCTCCAGGGACTGCACCCTCCTGGGCCTGCACACTCCTCTGTCTGCACACTCCTGGGCCTGCCCCAAATTGCCCTGCCCTCTCCTGTGACGGCCCTCACAAGTCCTGCACACTCCTAGGCCTGCACACTCGTGTACCTCCTCCCTCCTGTGCCTGCACACTCCTGGCCATGTACACTCATGGGCCTGCCCTCTGCATGGCGTGCACGGTCCTAGGACTCCCCATTCCTGCGCCTGGACACCCTTGGGCCTGCCCTCTCCTGGGCCTGCACACTCTGGGGCCTGCCCTCACCTGGTTCTGCACACTACTGGGACTGTACACCCCTGGACCTGTACACTGCTGTGCCTTCCCTGGTCTGGGCCTTCCCTGGCCTGGGCCTGAAAACTACTGGGCCTGAAAACTGCTGGAACTGCACACTCATTGGCCTGCAAACTCCAGGACCTGCACAATCTTGGGCTTGAACACACCTGGGCCTGTATACTCCTGGGCCTGCACACTCCTGTCTCTGCACACTGTGGTGTTTGCACACGCCTGGGCCTGCACGAACGTGGGCCTGTACACTCCTGGGCCTGCACACACCTGAGTCTGCACACTCCGGGGTCTGCACACTCCTCGGTCTGTATACTCCTGGGTTGTACACTCCTGGGCCTGACCTGGCCTGGGCCTGCACGCTCCTGGGCCTGCACACTCCTCTGTCTGCACACTTCTGGGCATGCACAACCCTAGACCCTATACTCCTGGGCCTGCGCATCCCAGAGCCTGAACACACCTGGGCCTCTATACTCCTGGGCCACTACTCTCATGTGCCTGCTCCGCCCCGTGTCTACACACTCCTGGCACTGCACAGTCCTGGACCTGCACACTCCTGGGCCTGCCCTGGCCTGGGCCTGCACACTAATGGGCCTACACACACCTAGGAATGCACCCTCCTGGGCCTGCACACTCCTCTGTCTGCACACTCGTGGGCCTTCCCTGGTCTGGGCCTTCCCTGGCCTGGGCCTGCAAACTACTGGGCCTGCAAACTCCTGGAACTGCACACTCATTGGCCTGCACACTCCAGGACCTGCACAATCTTGGGCTTGAACACACCTAGGCCTGTATACTCCTGGACCTGCACACTCCTGTCTTGCACACTCTGGTGTTTGCACACGCCTGGGCCTGCACGAACTTTGGCCTGTACACACCTGGGCCTGCACACTCCTGTATCTGCTCACTTCTGAGACTGCATACACCTGGGCCTGCAAACTCCTGGGCCTGTACACTCCTGGGCCTGAACACTCCTGGACCTGTACACTCCTGGGCATGCCCTGGCCTGGGCCTGCACACTAATGGTGCTACACCCACCTAGGAATGCACACTCATGGGCCTGCACACTCCTGGGCCTGCCGACTCCTGAGCCTGCATTCTCCTGGTCCTTTCCTCGCCTGGGCCACCACCTATTAGGCCCGCCCTCTCTTTGACGTGCACACGCTTGGGCCTGCTCACTCCTCTGTCTGCACACCCCTGCGCCTTGACACCCCTGGACCTGCACACTCCGGGGCCTGCGCATCCCATGGCCTGCACACACCTGGGCCTCTACACTCCTGGGCCAGTACAGTCATGTGCCTGTTCCGCCCCGTGTCTGCACACTCTTGGGACCGCACAGTCCTGGCTATGCACACTCCTTGGCCTGCAGACTCCTAGGCCTGTTCGACTTCTGTCTGCACACCTCTGGGCCTGCACACTACAGGGCCTGCACATACCTGGGCCTGCACGAACCTGGGCCTCTTCACTGCTGGTCCTGCCCTCTCCTAGGCCTGCACACTCCTGGAACTGTACACTCATGGGCCTGCACACTCCTGGACCTGAACAATCTTGAGCCTGCACAATCCTGGGCCTGTACGCTCCTGGGCCTGCACACTCCTGTGCCTGCCCTCTCTTGGCCCTGCACTCTCCTTGGCCTGCACACTCCTGGCCTGTTCCCTCCTGTGCCGGCACACTCCTGGGACTGCACACTCCTGGGCCTGCCCTGGCCTGGGCCTGCACCCTCCTCTGTCTGCACACTCCTGGGACTGCACAGCCCTGAGCCTGTACACTCCTGGACCTGCACACTTCTGTCTCTGCACACTCTGGTGTCTGCACACTCCTGGACATGCACACTCCTGGGCCTGTACACTCCTAGGCCTGCCTTATCCTGGCCCTGGACACTCTTCTGTCTGCACACTCCTGGGGCTGCACACTCTTGGGCCTGCACACTCCTGGACCTGTACAATCCTGGGCCTTCCCTGGTCTGGGTCTTCCCTGGCCTGGTCCTGCACACTAATGGGCCTGAACACTCCTGGTCCTGTACACACCTCGGCCTGCACCCTACTGGTCCTGCACACTCCTCTGTTTGCACACACATGGAACTGCACACCCCTTGGCCTGCACACTCCCAGACCTGCACAATCTTGAGCCTGCACAATCCTGGGCCTGTACACTCCTGGGCCTACACACCCCCAGGCCTGCACACTGCTGGGCCTGCACACTCCTGAGCCTCCCTTCTCCTGGGCCTGCACAATCCCTCATCTGCACACTCCTAGGCCTGCACACCCTTGGGCCTGCACACTCCTGGGCCTGCACACTCCTGTCTCTGCACACTCCGGGGACTGCACAGTCCTCGGTCTGTATACTCCTGGGCCTGTACACTCCTGGGCCTGCCGTGGCCTGGGCCTGCACACTCCTCAGCCTGCACACTCCTCTGTCTGCACACTCCTGGGCCTGCACACACCTGGGCAGGCACACTCCAGGGCCCTCTGACACCTGTGCCTGCACACTCTTGGGCCTGTCTTCTCCTGGGCCCGCATGAACCTGGGCCTCTTCACTGCTGGTCCTGCCCTCTCCTAAGCCTGCACACTCCTGGAACTGCACACTCATGGGCCTGCAGACTCCTGGACCTGCACAATCTTGAGCCTGCACCATCCTGGGCCTGTACGCTCCTGGGCCTGCACACTCCTGTGCCTGCCCTCTCTTGGCCCTGCACTCTCCTGTGCCTGCACACTCCTGGGCCTGCTCCCACCTATGCCTGCACCCTCCTAGGCCTGTTCCCACGTGTGCCGGCACACTCCTGGGACTGCACACTCCTGGGCCTGCACACTCCTGTGCCTGCCCTCTCTTGGCCCTGCACTCTCCTTGGCCTGCACACTCCTGGCCTGTTCCCTCCTGTGCCTGCACACTCCTGGGCCTGCTCCCACCTATGCCTGCACACTCCTAGGCCTGTTCCCACGTGTGCCGGCACACTCCTGGGACTGCACACTCCTGGGCCTGCCCTGGCCTGGGCCTGCACCCTCCTCTGTCTGCACACTCCTGGGACTGCACAGCCCTGAGCCTGTACACTCCTGGACCTGCACACTTCTGTCTCTGCACACTCTGGTGTCTGCACACTCCTGGGCCTGTACACTCCTAGGCCTGCCCTATCCTGGCCCTGGACACTCTTCTGTCTGCACACTCCTGGGGCTGCACACTCCTGGGCCTGCACACCCCTGGGCATGCCCTCTCCTGGGCCTGCAAACTCCTGGGCCTGCACACTCCTCTGTCTGCACACTCCGGGGCCTTCCCTCTCCTGGGCCTGCCCCCAGTTCGGCCGGCACTCTCCTGGAGCTGCACACTCCTGGGCCTGACCTATCGTACGCCTGCACAGTCCTGGATCTGCACACTTCTGGACCTGCTCCCTCCTGTGCCATCACCCTTCTGGAACTGCACATTGGGCGCCTGCACACTCCTGTGCCTGACACACCTGGGCCTGCACGCTCCTCGGCCTGCACACTCCTCTTGTCTGCACACTCCTCTTGTCTGCACACTCCTGGGCCTGTTCCGTCTTGTGTCTTCACACCTCTCGGCCTGCGCACTCCAGGGCCTGAACACACCTGGGCCTGCACGAACCTGGGCCTGTTCACTCCTGGGCCTGCCCTCTCCTTGGCCGGCACGAACCTGGGCCTAAACACCCCTGGGCCTGCCCTGGCCTGGGCCTGCACACTAATGGGGCTGCACACACCTAGGAATGCACCCACCTGGGCCTACACACTCTTCTGTCTGTACACTCCTGGGCCTGCACACTCCTGGGCATGCACACTCCTCTGTCTGCACACTCCTCGGCCTACACACTCCTAGGCCTGCACACTCCTGGGCCTGCTGACCCCTGTGTCTGCACACTCTTGGGCCTGCACACACCTGGACCTGTACCATCCTGGGCCTTCCCTGGACTGGGTCTTCCCTGGCCTGGGCCTGCACACTACTGGGCCCGCACACTTCTGCAACTGCACACTCATCGGCCTGCAAAGGCACGACCTGCACAATATTGGGCCTGAACACACATAGGCCTTTATCCTCCTGGATCTGCACACTCCTGGGCCTGCACACTGCTGGACCTGCACAGCACTGGGCCTAAACACACCTGGGCCTGCACACTCCTTCTCTGCACACTCCTATCTCTGCACACTCTGGTGTCTACACACTCCAGGGCCTGCACGAACCTAGGCCTGCTCCCTCCTGTGCCTGCATACTCCTGGGCCTGCTCCCACCTGTGCCTGCACACTCCTAGCCCTGTTCCCACCTGTGCTGGCACATTCCTGGGACTGCACACTTCTGTGCCTGCACACTTTTGGGCCTGCACACCCCTGGGCCTGCACACTCCTGGACCTGTACACTCCTGGGCCTTCCCTGGTCTGGGCATTCCCTGGCCTGGGCCTGCAAACTCCTGGGCCTATACACTCCTGGGCCTGCACACTCCTGTACCTGTACACACCTGGGCCTGCCCTGGCCTGGGACTGCACACTAATGGGGCTGCACACACCTAGGAATGCACCCCCCTGGGCCTGCACACTCCTCTGTCTGCACACTCCTGGGCCTGCATAACCCTGGATCTGCACACTCCTGGGCCTGCGCATCCCAGAGCATGCACAGATCTGGGCCTCTACACACCTGGGCCAGTACACACGTGTGCTTGCTCCCCCCCGTGTCTGCAAACTCCTGGGACTGCACATTCCTGGGTCTGCAACACCTTGGCTTGCACACTCATGGGCCTGTTCCGTCTTGTGTCTGCATACCTGTGGGCCTGCACACCCCAGGGCCTGCACACACCTGGGCCTGCACGAACGTGGGCCTCTTGAATCCTGGGCCTGCCCTTTCCTAGGCCTGCCCACACCTGTGCCTACACATTCCTGGGCCTGCACACTCCTGGACCTGTACACTCCTGGGCGTACCCTGGCATGCGCCTGCACACTAATGGGCCTGCACTCTCCAGGGACTGCACCCTCCTGGGCCTGCACACTCCTCTGTCTGCACACTCCTGGGCCTGCCCCAAATTGCCCTGCCCTCTCCTGTGACGGCCCTCACAAGTCCTGCACACTCCTAGGCCTGCACACTCGTGTACCTCCTCCCTCCTGTGCCTGCACACTCCTGGCCATGTACACTCATGGGCCTGCCCTCTGCATGGCGTGCACGGTCCTAGGACTCCCCATTCCTGCGCCTAGACACCCTAGGGCCTGCCCTCTCCTGGGCCTGCACACTCTGGGGCCTGCCCTCACCTGGTTCTGCACACTACTGGGACTGTACACCCCTGGACCTGTACACTGCTGTGCCTTCCCTGGTCTGAGTCTTCCCTGGCCTGGGCCTGAAAACTACTGGGCCTGAAAACTGCTGGAACTGCACACTCATTGGCCTGTAAACTCCAGGACCTGCACAACCTTGGGCTTGAACACACCTGGGCCTGTATACTCCTGGGCCTGCACACTCCTGTCTCTGCCCACTGTGGTGTTAGCACACGCCTGGGCCTGCAAGAACGTGGGCCTGTACACTCCTGGGCCTGCACACACCTGAGTCTGCACACTCCGGGGTCTGCACACTCCTCGGTCTGTATACTCCTGGGTTGTACACTCCTGGGCCTGACCTGGCCTGGGCCTGCACGCTCCTGGGCCTGCACACTCCTCTGTCTGCACACTTCTGGGCATGCACAACCCTAGACCCTACACTCCTGGGCCTGCGCATCCCAGAGCCTGAACACACCTGGGCCTCTATACTCCTGGGCCACTACTCTCATGTGCCTGCTCCGCCCCGTGTCTACACACTCCTGGCACTGCACAGTCCTGGACCTGCACACTCCTGGGCCTGCCCTGGCCTGGGCCTGAACACTAATGGGCCTACACACACCTAGGAATGCACCCTCCTGGGCCTGCACACTCCTCTGTCTGCACACTCGTGGGCCTTCCCTGGTCTGGGCCTTCCCTGGCCTGGGCCTGCAAACTATTGGGCCTGCAAACTCCTGGAACTGCACACTCATTGGCCTGCACACTCCAGGACCTGCACAATCTTGGGCTTGAACACACCTAGGCCTGTATACTCCTGGACCTGCACACTCCTGTCTCTGCACACTCTGGAGTTTGCACACGCCTGGGCCTGCACGAACCTGGGCCTGTACACACCTGGGCCTGCACACTCCTTTATCTGCTCACTCCTGAGACTGCATACACCTGGGCCTGCACATTCCTGTATCTGCTCACTCCTGAGACTGCATACTCCTGGGCCTGCAAACTCCTGGGCATGTACAATCCTGGGCCTGCACACTCCTGGACCTGTACACTCCTGGGCCTGCCCTGGCCTGGGCCTGCACACTAATGGGGCTGCACACACCTAGGAATGCACCCTCCTGGGCCTACACACTCCTCTGTGTGCACACTCCTGAGCCTGCACACCCCTGGGCCTGCACACTCCTCTGTCTGCACATTCCTTGGCCTACACACTCCTAGGCCTGCACACTCCAGGGCCTGCTGACTCCTGTGTCTGCACACTCTTGGGCCTGCACACTCCTGGACCTGTACAATCCTGGGCCTTCCCTGGTCTGGGTCTTCCCTGGCCTGGGCCTGCACACTACTGGGCCCGCACACTTCTGCAACTTCACACTCATCGGCCTGCACAGTCCACGACCTGCACAATATTGGGCCTGAACACAACTAGGCCTGTATCCTCCTGGATCTGCACACTCCTGGGCCTGCACACTCCTCTGTCTGCACACTCCTGGGCCTTCACACACCTGGGCCCGCACACTCCTGGGCCTGCGCATCCCAGAGCCTGCACACACCTGGGCCTCTACACTCCTGGGCCAGTACAGTCGTGTGCCTGTTCCGCCCCGTGTCTGCACACTCTTGGGACCGCACAGTCCTGGCTATGCACACTCCTTGGCCTGCAGACTCCTAGGCCTGTTCGACTTCTGTCTGCACACCTCTGGGCCTGCACACTACAGGGCCTGCACATACCTGGGCCTGCACGAACCTGGGCCTCTTCACTGCAGGTCCTGCCCTCTCCTAGGCCTGCACACTCCTGGAACTGCACACTCATGGGCCTGCCGTCTCCTGGGCCTGCACACCCCTGTCTCTGCACACTCCGGGGACTGCACACTCCTCGCTCTGTATACTCCTGGGCCTTTACACTCCTGGGCCTGCCGTGGCCTGGGCCTGCACGCTCCTGGGCCTGCACTCTCCTCTGTCTGCACACTCCTGGGCCTTCACACCCCTGGACCTGCACACTCCTGGGCCTGCGCATCCCAGAGCCTGCACACACTTTAGCCTCTACACTCCTGGGCCAGTACATTCGTGTGACTGCTCCGCCCCGTGTCTGCACACTCCTGGGACTGCACAGTCCTGGCTATGCACACTTCTTGGCCTGCAGACTCCTGGGGTTGTTCGACTTGTGTCTGCACACCTCTGGGCCTGCACACTCCAGGACCTGCAAATCCTGGGCCTGCACACAACTGGGCCTGCACACTACTGGGACTCCACACTCTCTGTCTGCACTCTCCTGGGCCTGCACACACCTGGGCCAGCACACTCCAGGGCCTGCTGACTCCTGTGTCTGCACACTCTTGGGCCTGCCTTCTCCTGGGCCCGCACAATCCCTCGTCTGCACACTCCTGGGCCGCACGCTCCTGGGCTTTTCCTCGCCTGGGCCTGCCCCCAGTTCGGCCCGCCCTCTCCTGGACCTGCACACTCTTGGGCCTGCACACTCCTCGGCCTGCCCTCTCCTGGGCCTGCACTCTCCTTGGCCTGCACACTCCTGGGCTTGCACACTCCTGGACCTGCACACTACTGGGCCTGCTGAATCCTGTGTCTGCCCACTCCTGCGTCTGCACACTCGTGTGCCTCCTCCCTCCTGTGCCTGAACACTCCTAGGCATGCACACACCTGGGCCTGCCCTCTCTTGGCCCTGCACTCTCCTTGGCCTGCACACTCCTGGCCTGTTCCCTCCTGCGCCTGAACACCCTTAGGCCTCCCCTACCTGGTTCTGCACACTCCTGGGTTGCACACTCCTGGGCCTGCTCCCACCTATGCCTGCACACTCCTAGGCCTGTTGCCACGTGTGCCGGCACACTCCTGGGACTGCACACTCCTGGGCCTGCCATGGCCTGGGCCTGCACCCTCCACTCTCTGCACACTCCTGGGACTGCTCAGGCCTGAGCCTGTACACTCCTGGGCCTGCACACTTCTGTCTCTGCACACTCTGGTGTCTGCACACTCCTGGACATGCACACTCCTGGGCCTGTACTCTCCTAGGCCTGCCCTGGCCTGGGCCTGCACCCTACTGAGCCTGCACACTCCTCTGTATGCACACTCCTGGGCCTGCACACTACTGGGCCTGCACACTCCTGGGCCTCCTCCCACCTATGCCTGCACACTCCTAGGCCTGTTCCCACCTGTGCCAGCAATCTCCTGGGCCTACACACTCCTGCACCTGCACAGTCCTGTGTCTGCATAACCCTGGGCAAGCACACTCTGGGCCTGCACACCCCTGGCCATGCCCTATCCCGGGCCAGCCCCCACTTCGCCCGACCCTCTCATGGACCTGCACACTCCAGGGTCTGCTCACATCTGTCCCTGCACACTCCTGGGCCGGCCCTCTCCAGTGTCTCCACACTCCTGGGCCCGCACACTCCTGGGCCTGCATACTCCTGGACCTGCCCTGTCCCTGGCACCAGCCTCCTTCACCCCAACGGTGCCACTCACACGGCTGTGGCGTCTAGCCAGGAGCCCCCAACCGAAACCCCTCCCGAGGGACCCCCTTGCCGGTCCCCAGGGAAGCAGCGGGGCTCCTCTTACCTGCGAGGCGGAGACGTAGTCCAGCTGCAGCCTGACGTCCAGCTGCCGGGCGTGCAGGGCCAGCGTGCATGAGGACAGCAGGATGGCCGTGATCGGCTGGAAGCTGCCCCCGGAGCCACTACCGCCCCTTGGGGAAGAGGAGGAGGAAAATCCACGTCAGTGCCAAGAACACAGGACCCGTCCACAGAGGGCCCCTCAGGTGTGACAACCCCAGAGGCGCCCGCAGCCGACCTGGGCTGAGAGCCACTTCTCTCGCGGAAGCTCAAGGACCTATGCTGAGCCTCCCTCTCCCTCCCTAAAGAGGGAAAACCCAGAGGTTTTCTAACTTTGCACTCACTGTCCATGTATCAGCCATGTCTAGTTTACCTCCCCAGCACGGCAGACCCCCTCCCTGCCTTCCCCACCCCCTGCAGGCGGCTCTCGGGGGCTGGGGGGGGCGCCCTTCCTCCCTGAGGCCAGCCCTGCTGGGGCAGCAGGTGTAATAGAAAAGACCAGATCTGACTGCCTATTAGATCTGTTCTTTTTCCTTTAACCCTCTGCTGTTTTCCAGGCTGTCTTACCAGCTCTGCACCTTTTGGAAATCAATGTTGCCTTCAGCCTGAAATTGACAGAAGAGCCTGTTCTCAAGGCTCTCAGCCTTCAGGATAAAACCTCTTTTGCTCTCCCATACACACAAGCAGCTGCAGAACAGAAAGTAACATTTGTTTTGTTAGAGGTTTTACAGGGGCCCCATGAGCTGACCCACAACTGCAAAAACAAAGAATTCCTGCACCAAGGACTTTGCACCAACCACCCACAACCCCTCTCCTTTTTAGCGTAAAAGGAGCCTGAATTCTCACTCGGAGAAGGTGGCTCTCCAGGACATTAGCCTGCCATCTTCTCGGTCAGCTGGCTTTCCAAATCAACTCACTATTCTTTACCCCGACACCGCGTCTCCCGATTTCTTGGCCTGTCGTGCGACTTGCGGAATGAGTGTGGACTTGGAAACACAGGGAAGGAAAGCCAAGTCAGGACTCTCACCCTCTGCCTCTGCTCAGAATACCACCAACGGGTTGCTGGGACAGTGGACGGAAAACTGAGGCTGCAACACGACCATGAGCACTGGGCCTGGGTGGGAGAGATGGCGGGTGCTGTCCGAAGCGCACCCGGCCTCCTTCCGAGTCACATCACACCCACGTCCCCAGACCCAGGGAGGCCTGGAGCCCCACACAGCAGAGCGCCTCCAAACCTGCAGATGCCCAGTGACCGGTCCACTGTGCACCCTCTGGCGCCCTCCTCCCCGCTCCTCCTCCTTCTGCCCCGCTGGCTCAGCCCTGGTCCCACCACATCCTCACCCAGGGCCAGCACTGCTGCAGGAACACCCTCGGCAGGCCGCCCAGCCTCACGCCCTCAGGTCCGCACACCTGGTTGGTGCAGCTCTGCCCCTTTCCAGCCCTCACCACCGACTCTCCAACCGCCTGCTCTCCCGCCCTCCGCCCCCAGTCCTACAGAGCGCCTCCTCTGGTCACGGCATCCTGCCCTCCAGGGTCGACAGGGCCTGCACAATCCTGGGCCTGCACACAACTGGGCCTGCACACTCCTGGACCTGCGCACTCCTGGACCTACGCACACCTGGGCCTGCAGGAACCTGGGCCTGTACACTCCCGGGCCCGTTCCGTATTGTATCTGCACACTTCTGGGCCTGCACGCTCCTGGACCTGCGCACACCTGGGCCTGCACGAACTTTGGCCTGTACACTCCTGTATCTGCTCACTCTTGTGACTGCATACTCCTGGGCCTGTACAACCCTGGGCCTTCTCTCTCCTGGGCCTGCCCCAGTTCGGCCGGCACTCTCCTGGAGCTGCACACTCCTGGGCCTGACCTATCGTACGCCTGCACAGTCCTGGATCTGCACACTTCTGGACCTGCTCCCTCCTGTGCCATCACCCTTCTGGGACTGCACACTTGTGCGCCTGCACACCCCTGTGCCTGACACACCTGGGCCTGCACGCTCCTCGGCCTGCACACTCCTCTTGTCTGCACACTCCTGGGCCTCACCTATCCTACGCCTGCACAGTCCTGGATCTGCACACTTCTGGGCCTGCTCCCTCCTGTGCCATCACACTTCTGGGACTGCACACTTGTGCGCCTGCACACTCCTGTGCCTGACACACCTGGGCCTGTACGCTCCTGGGCCTGTACACTCCTGGGCCAGCCCTGGCCTGGGCCTGAATACTAATGGGCCTGCACACTCCTGGGACTGTACCCTCCTGGGCCAGCACACTCCTCTGTCTGCACACTCCTGGGCCTGCACAACCCAGAGCCTGCACACACCTGGGCTGAACACTCCTGTGCCAGTACACTCGTGTGCCTGCTCCCTCCCGTGTCTGCACATTCCTGGGCCTGTACAGTCCTGGGTCTGCACACTCTTTGGCCTGCACACTCCTTGGCCTGTTCCGTATTGTGTCTGCACACTACTGGGTCGGCACACCCTAGAGCCTGCACACTCCTGGGCATGCCCTCTCCTGGGCCTGCACTCTCTTCGGCCTGAACACTCCTAAGCTTGCACACTCCTGGACTTGTACACTCCTGGGCCTGCCCTGGCCTGGGCCTGCACACTAATAGGCCTGACACTCCTGGGAATGCACACTCCTGGGCCTGCACACTCCTCTGTCTGCACACTCCTGGGCCTGCCCCATTTGGCCCTGCCCTCTCCTGTGACGGCCCTCACCTGTCCTGCACACACCTGGGCCTGAACACTACAGGCCCTGCACACATCTGGCCCTCTACCCTCCAGGGCCTGCCTTCTACTGGGACCGAACAATCCCTCGTCTGCACACTCCTGGGGCCTGCACGCTCCTGGGCCTTTCCGTGCCTGGGCCTGCCCCCAATTCGGCTGGCCCTCTCCTGGACCTGCACACTCTTGGGCCTGCACACTCCTGGGACTGCACACTCCTGGGACTGCACTCTCCTGGGACTGCACACTCTTGGGCCTGCACACTCCTGGGCCTGCACACTCCTGGGCATGCCCTCTCTTCGGCCTGTACACTCCTGGACCTGCACACTCCTACACTTGTACACACCTGGGCCTGCCCTGGCCTGGGCCTGCACACTAATGGGCCTGAACACTCCTGTGCCTGCACACTCCTGGGCCTTTCCTTGCCTGCACCTGCCCCCAATTTGGCAGAACCCGGTCCCAGTATCCATCCAACCTGCAGGGGACTGTGTGGGAATCACACAAGGATGTGTGACCAGAAGGCAAAAAAAAAGCAGGGAGCCACTGTGGGGCAGCGCACCCTAGAGGCCTAGATGGGGCACTGGGCCTGAATCTGACATGACAGAACGACCTAGGAGGTCGCATGCCAGAATGGACGATATCAGAGTTGTGTTTAATTTCAACCCGCCGACAGGGAGCTGGGAAGCAGGCGGCAAGGAGGGTGACTTTCCCCAGATCCCAGGGCAGACCCCGGCCTGTGTGGGGTGTGCCCTGCTCCCCACAAGCCCTCTGTGGGGCCCTTCCTTTGCTGAGTCTGTGCATGAGCTCCCTGTGATGCCAGCCCGCAGAGGTGACAGGTGCAGTAGGTGTTTGTGGTTCTAGAGACATGATGGCTTTCCTAGGAAGCAGGGTCCTGAATGATCCCCACTGGGCCAATGGGGGATTGGGGAGACCCTGAGAAGCAGGTGGCTTGTCCAGGGTGACAGCACTGCTGGCGGGGGAGCCGGGTCTGAACCCAGCTGTGTCGTCAGAGCTGTGACCCTGGCTGCATCCAGGCCTCCCCAGGGCAATAGGAGGGGCCGAGTTGGTGTCACTGGGTGGACATGGCATGGGGTGGGAAGTGAGCCATCAGCAGCCCAGAGAGGCCCTTGGGGAGCTTTGTGTAAGGAGGAAGCTTGGGGAAGGGGACCCCAGGAAGTGACCTCACTTCCCTGGCAACAGAGCCCAACAGAACTTGGGACCCAGGTCACCAGGCACCCGCTGTGTAGAGAAGGACACTTCTCAACTGACTTGGCTGGTGAACTCAGCTCAGCTCAGACATGTTTTGTTGCATCCCAAGATCCCGAGGTCGCGGCCCCCGGAAAGCCCGCAGCAACGGCCTTTGCCAACAGTGCCGACAGTGGGTCGGGTCTCACCCCAGGCGCCTCTGGCCTTTTGGCCAGAGGGACCGAAAGGTAACACAGGGAGGCCCAGGGCAGGCCCGCCCAGGCCGGGTCACCACTCAGACCCCACCCGGGTGGCCCCACGGCCCCTTCCTGACTGGTGGCGGTGGGGCAGTCATGTTGGGGGGGGGTCCTGCCTCAAGCAAGAGCAGGCTGAGGAAGGGTCAGAGGCCTGGGGGGCCGATCACGTCCCCAGCCTGGGTCCAAGTGGGCTGGCTGGGATGTGGAGAACCGGGGCAGGGCCCTGCTGCCCGAGGTGGCGCCCATGCCCTAGGGTGTGTCTCTTGCCTCCCGGGTGACTGAGATGACCAAGGTCCCAGTCGGATCTGGCAGCAGAGGGTCGAGTGGGGCAGAAGCAGGAGTGGTCCTGGCCGGGCAGGGCTCTGAGACCTCCGGACCGGGCCGGCTGCCGGTCACTGTCATTGCAGAGCCAGACACCGCAGGATCCGGGGAACCAGGACACTCATGCCACCTCTCCAAGTGAGGGGCTGGTGTGCCACACTGTGGAAGGCCAGCACAGGCTCCAGAAGAGTCTGGGTATGAAGGGCTCCCCACCACCACGGCCTCCTGCCCAGACATCGCCCAGGTCTCTCCCCAGGATCTTGCCCAGGGCTGAGGGGCAGCTCAGCACCCCCGGCTCTGACCTGGAGCACCGTGCCCACCTCCTGGGGATTCAGGTAGAGGACCAGGAGCCCCCCGAAGCAGAGCCCAAAGGTGAGAAGGGCGGGGCCGGTGTGGGTGTGTAGGTGAGGGAGGGCGGAGGGCTGGGCCACACAGGGAGGCATCCCCAAAGTCTGTAGTTGGGACCAGAGCAAAGACTGGCCTCAGACCACCTGTCTGGAAGAATTCAGTCACAGAACAAGTGCCTGTGGGCACTTGCTCAGTGGGAGCTGCCTGCAAAGCTCTGGGAAGATTTCTGTCCTTGAAAAGGCACGTGGAAAGGGAGGCATGTGGGTACCTTTTTCCAGGTTGTGCCTGAGCAGAACCACTAGACTTAAAGCTCTCTCCACGTCCAACAGTTACAGGTCCAGAGCAGGCAGAGGCAGGGGAAGACGCCAGAAAACAAAAACAGGACCACCAGGGTCCAGCACGAGACCGCGAACACCCTCCAGCTGCTCCTGCTGAACATGAAGATCCTGCTGCTCCAGCTGCATATGAAGAGCCTGCCGCTCCTGCTGATCTTGCCACTCCCGAAGAGCCTGCAGCTCCTACTGATCTTGCCGCTCCTGAACAGCCTGCAGCTCCTGAAGAGCCCGCCGCTCCTGAAGCGCCTGCCATTCCTGCTGATCTAGCTGCTCCTGAAGAGCCTGCTGCTCCTGCTCATCTAGCCGCTCCTGAACAGCCTGCAGCTCCTGAAAAGCCTGCAGCTCCTGAAGAGCCTGCCGCTCCTGCTGATCTTGCCACTCCTGAAGAGCCTGCTGCTCCTGCTGCTCTAGCCGCTCCTGAAGAGCCCGCCACTCCTGAAGAACCTGCCGCTCCTGCTGATCTAGCCGCTCCTGAAGAGCCCGCCATTCCTGCTGATCAAGCCGCTCCTGAAGAGCCTGCCGCTTCTGCTGATCTAGCCGCTCCTGAAGAGCCTGCCGCTCCTGAAGAGCCCGCCGATCCTGAAGAGCCTGCTGTTCCTGCTGATCTAGCCGCTCCTGAAGCGCCTGCCATTCCTGCTGATCTAGCCACTCCTGAAGAGCCCGCTGCTCCTGCTAATCTAGCCGCTCCTGAACAGCCTGCAGCTCCTGAAGAGCCTGCCGCTCCTGCTGATCTTGCCACTCCTGAAGAGCCTGCCGCTCCTGCTGCTCTAGCCGCTCCTGAAGAGCCCGCCACTCCTGAAGAACCTGCCGCTCCTGCTGATCTAGCCGCTCCTGAAGAGCCTGCCGCTCCTGCTGATCTTGCCACTCCTGAAGACCCTGCAGCTCCTGCTGATCTTGCCACTCCTGAAGAGCCTGCAGCTCCTGCTGATCTTGCCGCTCCTGAAGAGCCCGCTACTCCTGAAGAGCCCGCCGCTCCTGCTGATCTTGCCACTCCTGAAGAGCCTGCAGCTCCTACTGATCTTGCCGCTCCTGAACAGCCTGCAGCTACTGAAGAGCCCGACGCTCCTGAAGAACCTGCCGCTCCTGCAGATCTAGCCGCTCCTGAAGAGCCCGCCATTCCTGCTGATCTAGCCGCTCCTGAAGCGCCTGCCGCTCCTGCTGATCTAGCCACTCCAGAAGAGCCCGCTGCTCCTGATCATCTAGCCGCTCCAGAACAGCCTGCAGCTCTTGAAAAGCCTGCAGCTCCTGAAGAGCCTGCCGCTCCTGCTGCTCTAGCCGCTCCTGAAGAGCCCGCTGCTCCTGCTGATCTAGCCGCTCCTGAAGAGCCCGCCGCTCCTGAAGAGCCCGCCGGTCCTGCTGATCTAGCCGCTCCTGAAGAGCCTGAAGCTCCTGAAGAGCCTGCCGCTCCTGCTGATCTTGCCACCCCTGAAGAGCCTGCAGCTCCTGCTGATCTTGCCGCTCCTGAAGAGCCCGCCGCTCCTGAAGAACCTGCCGTTCCTGCTGATCTAGCCGCTCCTGAAGAGCCTGCCGCTCCTGCTGATCTTGCTGCTCCTGAAAAGCCTGCAGATCCTGCACCTGCACCTGCGCCGCTGGGCAGTGGAGAACCATTTCGGGCATCATCACCCCTTAGGGCTGAGCCCCCTCTGCCCCCTCCTACACCTTCTCCAAAATCCCAACATGTATCCCCTCCCCTACCCGAAGTTGACTTCCCTACCCCTGAATTTGCTTTTGTTTTCTTCTTCTTTAGTTTAGTTTATTTGTTTTACATCATTTATGGCATTCTATAATTTTCCATTTCCCACTTCCTTTAATAAAATACAGATTTTTTCCCTTTTAAACTGCATTTCAGGAACATTAAGTGCATTCCCATGCTGTCCGACCATCACTACCATGTAGTTTTATGCTATTTATGCCCGTGAAGTACATCCCACCACGGCCTCAAACCCCTCATCTGAGGACGGACTGATGCCTGAAATGGTGGGAGATGACAGGTGTGGGCACGTTGCTGGGATCAGAGTTGATCCCAGGGAACCCACTGTATTGATGGGCAGCAGGTTCAGTGTCCAGGTGCTCTGTTCCGGGGAGGGCGGCTAGAGATGTGCAGAGTCCCCTCCCAGCGGTCCCCGTGCCTGTGTTGGGAACTGACCATCAAGGGGGGCCTGGTGAATGAACCGGACGCTAGAAAGGGACACCCCTAACTCCCCCAATTTGGAAGGCGGGGCTCCTTCTCCCTGCTGAGTGATGTGGCAACTGAGAATATCACACCCCCCACGCCCTAGCAGAAACTTCTCCTCTCACAGAGCCCACCCTCCCATGGGTCCCACTTTCCCCTGAACCCAGAGGCAGAGCCCCTCTGCCAGACAAGGGATGGGTAGGAGGGGTGGCTGCAACCTTACGGGAGTGGGCGTGCACCGTGCTTGACCCCTGAGCTCCCAGCTGTGCAGCAGAGGCCCAGGGAGGTCTTGCCAGGGAGGGCCGCAGGGCAGGGGCAGGGCTGAGTTCTGCATGAATCCTGACTATGCGGGGGCCGAGGGACCTGGTTTTGAGCCACGTCCTGGGTCTGGGCACGATGCCTTGTGATCCCACAAGGGAGACCTCTCTGCTCTCATTGTTCAGATGGGAAGACTTGAGCCTGCCCACCTGAAGCGACGCCCTGCTTCCCCAATTGGGGAGGAGGCTGAGTTGGACTGGGCCCCACAATCTTCAAGGAAGATTGCTCTCCCCAAGGTTGGCTCTCTGGGTATAAACCTGGGCAAGGGAGTCCTGACTACCCCCTGCGCCTGCTCTGTGCTGGTAACCTCAGTACACAGAAGCCTTGAGTCTCAGTCCACCCAGGAACCAAACGTTCACCCGCCTACAGCAGAGACAACTGAGGCTCAAAGAGGAAGGTCTGCCCTGGAGATGGTGTGGAGGCCCAAGTCTCAGAAGACAGGTGAAGCCAGGGTCTCAAGGATACTGCACAAACAGGACTTCACTCTGAACTGGGAATGTTGTGGAAAGACCCTGGGGGCCAGGGTGGAGGAGATGGGAAGCAGACCAGAGCCCGGGGGAAGGCAGGGAGCCCCAGGAATGCCTCCATGCCCTCGGCACAGGGCAGGGGAGCAGCTCTGAAGATATGACAGCCGAGGCTGCCCAGGGGGCCTTCATCACTACCACTTTGCTCGGATGACCTCAACAGCCCCATGACCACACCCATTTGACAGATGCAGACAGACACCAAGTTAGCCACCAGGCTGACAAGGAGAGGAGCTGGGATCAAATCCAGGATCAGATTCCAAGTGCTCCGCTCGCTGGCCCCAGACTAAGCCTGCCTGCCAAAACCGACCCCAGGGCCTCCCGCCTGGCACTCTATATATACCTCAGTGGGCTCCCCTGCTGAGCCATCCCATCCCATCCCATCACACTGAGACAAAAGCACAGAGGCCTGGGGTCCAGGAGACAGGACTGGTAGCAGGGCCAGGGTGGGCACGTTCTGCCCACCCCCCTTTGCTGCCCCAGCCCAGGTGTCAAGTGGAAGCCTGACTGACGTGGAAACTGGCAGTGGGTGGGAGAGACAGGATGCCCCTTAGTTTCCCTGGCAACTGCTGCAGAACTGAGTCTTTCAGGATAAATTCAAGTTAGGCCTCAGCTGCTGAAACACCCATTATTTCAAGGCTGGTTACCTTGGTGACCCAGGTGGTGAGGACGTGGTGGGAGGAGGGGGTGGAGAGGCCAGGCAGGGGGCCACCGGCTCAGAGGACAGGCTGACCCTCAGACCTAGACATGACCCTGGTCACACACTGAGCCTTGAATTTCATCACAGACTGACCTCGGGTCCTGACACAGGGTGCCTGGCCCTTATCACAGACGAGCCCTGTTCCTGGTCCCAGACCGCCACCTGAGCTTGGCCGCGCAACCACCACGGAGGGACACTCAGCGAGTGGTGACTGCTACTTCTGTTATCATTGCTGTGCCGTTAACGTGCGTCCCACTCACAGCTGACACCTAACGAATGTCATTCAGACTAGCGTAACCGCAATGGGGGACTGTTCGCAAGGACTCCTGGGGCCCACAGTGCTCGGCAGAGGCTCGCAGGACCCCCTCTGCTGGGTGGCCACAGGGCTCCTGGGCTGGGTGGGCTGTGAGGGGGCAGCAGAGGAGTGGGCAAGGCTGGGGGGTGGGCTGCCCCTCCAGGCCCAGAAGGAAGCAGCCATTCTCCCCCGGCTCAACGCCCCCTCTGTCTGGAAGCCTCACTTTCATCTCATTACCTGATAAACTGAGCAAATGAACGGCAGCCAGGCAGCCTTGGCCACCCAGGAGACAGGGCACACGGTCAGGGGGCTCCCAGCCTCCTTCCCACCCTGGCGCCCCAGCCTGCAGGCTATGGCCTCTCTGGCCCACGGGGCCTCAGTCGGCCGGGATGAGGGCCCTGGGAGAGGCCCGCATCCTGCTAGGCCTTCCTGCTTCCTGGGCAGAGCTCTCCCCAGCCCAGCAGGTGAGGCAGCAGAGGCAGTGGGTCCGCCCCTGTCCATTCCTGCCCTGTCCTCGCCCACCAGGCCGGTTCCCCAGGCATCCAGGCCGTACTCCACGACCTGTGAAGTTAGGGCGTGTCCTGGGGCATGGAGTTCCTCCTCAGCCCAGTACATGGATGTGCAAATGAGGACCACAGGGGACAGGACAGCTCTCTGAATTCCCCCACCCAGTCCCCAGTCCCCTCCACCCTAGCCCCCATGGGTCCTGACTTGGGCCATCTGTCCAGAGGCAGGCAAACGCAGAGAAGACTACCATGAGAGGGAGAGGGATACAGAGCTAAGAGGCCAGGAGAGCAGGAGAGCAGCTGCAGAGGTGCAGCCAGGCAGGGACAGAGGTGGAGGACAGGGGACAGTTGCTCAGGCCCAACAAACACTTCCCACTTGAGCCTGCACATTCCTGGGCCTGCACACTGCTGGGCCTGCACAAACCTGGGCCTGCACGAACCTGGGACTCTTGACAGCCGTGCCTGCCCTCTCCTAGGCATTCACACTCCTGGAACTGCACACTCATTGGCCTGCACCCACCTGGAGCTGCACAATCATGAGCCTGCACATACTTGGGCCTGCACCCTGCTGGGCCTGCACATTTCTGGGCCTGCCTTCTCCTGGGCCCGCACAATCCCTCATCTGCACACTCCTGGGCCTGGACATTCCTGGGCCTGCAGAGTACTGGGCCTGTATACCCCTGGGCCTGCACACTCCTGTCTCTGCACACTCCGGGTTCTGCACACTCCTCGGTCTGTATACTCCTGGGCCTGTACACACCTGGGCCTGCACACTCCTCTGTCTGCACACTCCTGGGCCAGCACACCCATGGAACTGCACACTCTGGTGTCTTCACACTCCTGGGCCTGCACGCTCCTGGGCCTTTCCTCACCTGGGCCTGCCCCCAGTTCGGCCCGCCCTCTCCTGGACCTGCACACTCTTGGGCCTGCACACTCCTGGGCCTGCACACTCCTGTCTCTGCACACTCCGGGGTCTGCACACTCCTCGGTCTGTATACTCCTGGGCCTGTACACTCATGGGCCTGCCGTGGCCTTGGCCTGCACGCTCCTGGTCCTGCACACACCTCTGTCTGCACACTCCTGGGCCTGCATACCCCTGCATCTTCACACTCCTGGGCCTGCACAACCCAGAGCCTGCACAGATCTGGGCCTCTACACACCTGGGCCAGTACACACGTGTGCTTGCTCCCCCCCGTGTCTGCAAACTCCTGGGACTGCACATTCCTGGGTCTGCACACACCTTGGCCTGCACACTCATGGGCCTGTTCCGTCTTGTGTCTGCATACCTCTGGGCCTGCACACTCCAGGGCCTGCACACACCTGGGCCTGCACGAACCTGGGCCTCTTGACTCCTGGGCCTGCCCTTTCCTAGGCCTGCCCACTCCTGTGCCTACACATTCCTGGGCCTGCACACTCCTGGACCTGTACACTCCTGGGCGTGCCCTGGCATGGGCCTGCACACAAATGGGCCTGCACTCTCCAGGGACTGCACCCTCCTGGGCCTGCACACTCCTCTGTCTGCACACTCCTGGGCCTGCCCCAAATTGCCCTGCCCTCTCCTGTGACGGCCCTCACAAGTCCTGCACACTCCTAGGCCTGCACACTCGTGTACCTCCTCCCTCCTGTGCCTGCACACTCCTGGCCATGTACACTCATGGGCCTGCCCTCTGCATGGCGTGCACGGTCCTAGGACTCCCCATTCCTGCGCCTGGACACCCTTGGGCCTGCCCTCTCCTGGGCCTGCACACTCTGGGGCCTGCCCTCACCTGGTTCTGCACACTACTGGGACTGTACACCCCTGGACCTGTACACTGCTGTGCCTTCCCTGGTCTGGGCCTTCCCTGGCCTGGGCCTGAAAACTACTGGGCCTGAAAACTGCTGGAACTGCACACTCATTGGCCTGTAAACTCCAGGACCTGCACAACCTTGGGCTTGAACACACCTGGGCCTGTATACTCCTGGGCCTGCACACTCCTGTCTCTGCCCACTGTGGTGTTAGCACACACCTGGGCCTGCAAGAACGTGGGCCTGTACACTCCTGGGCCTGCACACACCTGACTTTGCACACTCCAGGGTCTGCACACTCCTCGGTCTGTATACTCCTGGGTTGTACACTCCTGGGCCTGACCTGGCCTGGGCCTGCACGCTCCTGGGCCTGCACACTCCTCTGTCTGCACACTTCTGGGCATGCACAACCCTAGACCCTACACTCCTGGGCCTGCGCATCCCAGAGCCTGAACACACCTGGGCCTCTATACTCCTGGGCCACTACTCTCATGTGCCTGCTCCGCCCCGTGTCTACACACTCCTGGCACTGCACAGTCCTGGACCTGCACACTCCTGGGCCTGCCCTGGCCTGGGCCTGCACACTAATGGGCCTACACACACCTAGGAATGCACCCTCCTGGGCCTGCACACTCCTCTGTCTGCACACTCGTGGGCCTTCCCTGGTCTGGGCCTTCCCTGGCCTGGGCCTGCAAACTACTGGGCCTGCAAACTCCTGGAACTGCACACTCATTGGCCTGCACACTCCAGGACCTGCACAATCTTGGGCTTGAACACACCTAGGCCTGTATACTCCTGGACCTGCACACTCCTGTCTTGCACACTCTGGTGTTTGCACACGCCTGGGCCTGCACGAACTTTGGCCTGTACACACCTGGGCCTGCACACTCCTGTATCTGCTCACTTCTGAGACTGCATACACCTGGGCCTGCAAACTCCTGGGCCTGTACACTCCTGGGCCTGAACACTCCTGGACCTGTACACTCCTGGGCATGCCCTGGCCTGGGCCTGCACACTAATGGTGCTACACCCACCTAGGAATGCACACTCATGGGCCTGCACACTCCTGGGCCTGCCGACTCCTGAGCCTGCATTCTCCTGGTCCTTTCCTCGCCTGGGCCACCACCTATTAGGCCCGCCCTCTCTTTGACGTGCACACGCTTGGGCCTGCTCACTCCTCTGTCTGCACACCCCTGCGCCTTGACACCCCTGGACCTGCACACTCCGGGGCCTGCGCATCCCATGGCCTGCACACACCTGGGCCTCTACACTCCTGGGCCAGTACAGTCATGTGCCTGTTCCGCCCCGTGTCTGCACACTCTTGGGACCGCACAGTCCTGGCTATGCACACTCCTTGGCCTGCAGACTCCTAGGCCTGTTCGACTTCTGTCTGCACACCTCTGGGCCTGCACACTACAGGGCCTGCACATACCTGGGCCTGCACGAACCTGGGCCTCTTCACTGCTGGTCCTGCCCTCTCCTAGGCCTGCACACTCCTGGAACTGTACACTCATGGGCCTGCACACTCCTGGACCTGAACAATCTTGAGCCTGCACAATCCTGGGCCTGTACGCTCCTGGGCCTGCACACTCCTGTGCCTGCCCTCTCTTGGCCCTGCACTCTCCTTGGCCTGCACACTCCTGGCCTGTTCCCTCCTGTGCCGGCACACTCCTGGGACTGCACACTCCTGGGCCTGCCCTGGCCTGGGCCTGCACCCTCCTCTGTCTGCACACTCCTGGGACTGCACAGCCCTGAGCCTGTACACTCCTGGACCTGCACACTTCTGTCTCTGCACACTCTGGTGTCTGCACACTCCTGGACATGCACACTCCTGGGCCTGTACACTCCTAGGCCTGCCTTATCCTGGCCCTGGACACTCTTCTGTCTGCACACTCCTGGGGCTGCACACTCTTAGGCCTGCACACTCCTGGACCTGTACAATCCTGGGCCTTCCCTGGTCTGGGTCTTCCCTGGCCTGGTCCTGCACACTAATGGGCCTGAACACTCCTGGTCCTGTACACACCTCGGCCTGCACCCTACTGGTCCTGCACACTCCTCTGTTTGCACACACATGGAACTGCACACCCCTTGGCCTGCACACTCCCAGACCTGCACAATCTTGAGCCTGCACAATCCTGGGCCTGTACACTCCTGGGCCTACACACCCCCAGGCCTGCACACTGCTGGGCCTGCACACTCCTGAGCCTCCCTTCTCCTGGGCCTGCACAATCCCTCATCTGCACACTCCTAGGCCTGCACACCCTTGGGCCTGCACACTCCTGGGCCTGCACACTCCTGTCTCTGCACACTCCGGGGACTGCACAGTCCTCGGTCTGTATACTCCTGGGCCTGTACACTCCTGGGCCTGCCGTGGCCTGGGCCTGCACACTCCTCAGCCTGCACACTCCTCTGTCTGCACACTCCTGGGCCTGCACACACCTGGGCAGGCACACTCCAGGGCCCTCTGACACCTGTGCCTGCACACTCTTGGGCCTGTCTTCTCCTGGGCCCGCATGAACCTGGGCCTCTTCACTGCTGGTCCTGCCCTCTCCTAAGCCTGCACACTCCTGGAACTGCACACTCATGGGCCTGCAGACTCCTGGACCTGCACAATCTTGAGCCTGCACCATCCTGGGCCTGTACGCTCCTGGGCCTGCACACTCCTGTGCCTGCCCTCTCTTGGCCCTGCACTCTCCTGTGCCTGCACACTCCTGGGCCTGCTCCCACCTATGCCTGCACCCTCCTAGGCCTGTTCCCACGTGTGCCGGCACACTCCTGGGACTGCACACTCCTGGGCCTGCACACTCCTGTGCCTGCCCTCTCTTGGCCCTGCACTCTCCTTGGCCTGCACACTCCTGGCCTGTTCCCTCCTGTGCCTGCACACTCCTGGGCCTGCTCCCACCTATGCCTGCACACTCCTAGGCCTGTTCCCACGTGTGCCGGCACACTCCTGGGACTGCACACTCCTGGGCCTGCCCTGGCCTGGGCCTGCACCCTCCTCTGTCTGCACACTCCTGGGACTGCACAGCCCTGAGCCTGTACACTCCTGGACCTGCACACTTCTGTCTCTGCACACTCTGGTGTCTGCACACTCCTGGGCCTGTACACTCCTAGGCCTGCCCTATCCTGGCCCTGGACACTCTTCTGTCTGCACACTCCTGGGGCTGCACACTCCTGGGCCTGCACACCCCTGGGCATGCCCTCTCCTGGGCCTGCAAACTCCTGGGCCTGCACACTCCTCTGTCTGCACACTCCGGGGCCTTCCCTCTCCTGGGCCTGCCCCCAGTTCGGCCGGCACTCTCCTGGAGCTGCACACTCCTGGGCCTGACCTATCGTACGCCTGCACAGTCCTGGATCTGCACACTTCTGGACCTGCTCCCTCCTGTGCCATCACCCTTCTGGAACTGCACATTGGGCGCCTGCACACTCCTGTGCCTGACACACCTGGGCCTGCACGCTCCTCGGCCTGCACACTCCTCTTGTCTGCACACTCCTCTTGTCTGCACACTCCTGGGCCTGTTCCATCTTGTGTCTTCACACCTCTCGGCCTGCGCACTCCAGGGCCTGAACACACCTGGGCCTGCACGAACCTGGGCCTGTTCACTCCTGGGCCTGCCCTCTCCTTGGCCGGCACGAACCTGGGCCTAAACACCCCTGGGCCTGCCCTGGCCTGGGCCTGCACACTAATGGGGCTGCACACACCTAGGAATGCACCCACCTGGGCCTACACACTCTTCTGTCTGTACACTCCTGGGCCTGCACACTCCTGGGCATGCACACTCCTCTGTCTGCACACTCCTCGGCCTACACACTCCTAGGCCTGCACACTCCTGGGCCTGCTGACCCCTGTGTCTGCACACTCTTGGGCCTGCACACACCTGGACCTGTACCATCCTGGGCCTTCCCTGGACTGGGTCTTCCCTGGCCTGGGCCTGCACACTACTGGGCCCGCACACTTCTGCAACTGCACACTCATCGGCCTGCAAAGGCACGACCTGCACAATATTGGGCCTGAACACACATAGGCCTTTATCCTCCTGGATCTGCACACTCCTGGGCCTGCACACTGCTGGACCTGCACAGCACTGGGCCTAAACACACCTGGGCCTGCACACTCCTTCTCTGCACACTCCTATCTCTGCACACTCTGGTGTCTACACACTCCAGGGCCTGCACGAACCTAGGCCTGCTCCCTCCTGTGCCTGCATACTCCTGGGCCTGCTCCCACCTGTGCCTGCACACTCCTAGCCCTGTTCCCACCTGTGCTGGCACATTCCTGGGACTGCACACTTCTGTGCCTGCACACTTTTGGGCCTGCACACCCCTGGGCCTGCACACTCCTGGACCTGTACACTCCTGGGCCTTCCCTGGTCTGGGCATTCCCTGGCCTGGGCCTGCAAACTCCTGGGCCTATACACTCCTGGGCCTGCACACTCCTGTACCTGTACACACCTGGGCCTGCCCTGGCCTGGGACTGCACACTAATGGGGCTGCACACACCTAGGAATGCACCCCCCTGGGCCTGCACACTCCTCTGTCTGCACACTCCTGGGCCTGCATAACCCTGGATCTGCACACTCCTGGGCCTGCGCATCCCAGAGCATGCACAGATCTGGGCCTCTACACACCTGGGCCAGTACACACGTGTGCTTGCTCCCCCCCGTGTCTGCAAACTCCTGGGACTGCACATTCCTGGGTCTGCAACACCTTGGCTTGCACACTCATGGGCCTGTTCCGTCTTGTGTCTGCATACCTGTGGGCCTGCACACCCCAGGGCCTGCACACACCTGGGCCTGCACGAACGTGGGCCTCTTGAATCCTGGGCCTGCCCTTTCCTAGGCCTGCCCACACCTGTGCCTACACATTCCTGGGCCTGCACACTCCTGGACCTGTACACTCCTGGGCGTACCCTGGCATGCGCCTGCACACTAATGGGCCTGCACTCTCCAGGGACTGCACCCTCCTGGGCCTGCACACTCCTCTGTCTGCACACTCCTGGGCCTGCCCCAAATTGCCCTGCCCTCTCCTGTGACGGCCCTCACAAGTCCTGCACACTCCTAGGCCTGCACACTCGTGTACCTCCTCCCTCCTGTGCCTGCACACTCCTGGCCATGTACACTCATGGGCCTGCCCTCTGCATGGCGTGCACGGTCCTAGGACTCCCCATTCCTGCGCCTAGACACCCTAGGGCCTGCCCTCTCCTGGGCCTGCACACTCTGGGGCCTGCCCTCACCTGGTTCTGCACACTACTGGGACTGTACACCCCTGGACCTGTACACTGCTGTGCCTTCCCTGGTCTGAGTCTTCCCTGGCCTGGGCCTGAAAACTACTGGGCCTGAAAACTGCTGGAACTGCACACTCATTGGCCTGCAAATTCCAGGACCTGCACAACCTTGGGCTTGAACACACCTGGGCCTGTATACTCCTGGGCCTGCACACTCCTGTCTCTGCACACTGTGGTGTTAGCACACGCCTGGGCCTGCAAGAACGTGGGCCTGTACACTCCTGGGCCTGCACACACCTGACTTTGCACACTCCGGGGTCTGCACACTCCTCGGTCTGTATACTCCTGGGTTGTACACTCCTGGGCCTGACCTGGCCTGGGCCTGCACGCTCCTGGGCCTGCACACTCCTCTGTCTGCACACTTCTGGGCATGCACAACCCTAGACCCTACACTCCTGGGCCTGCGCATCCCAGAGCCTGAACACACCTGGGCCTCTATACTCCTGGGCCACTACTCTCATGTGCCTGCTCCGCCCCGTGTCTACACACTCCTGGCACTGCACAGTCCTGGACCTGCACACTCCTGGGCCTGCCCTGGCCTGGGCCTGAACACTAATGGGCCTACACACACCTAGGAATGCACCCTCCTGGGCCTGCACACTCCTCTGTCTGCACACTCGTGGGCCTTCCCTGGTCTGGGCCTTCCCTGGCCTGGGCCTGCAAACTATTGGGCCTGCAAACTCCTGGAACTGCACACTCATTGGCCTGCACACTCCAGGACCTGCACAATCTTGGGCTTGAACACACCTAGGCCTGTATACTCCTGGACCTGCACACTCCTGTCTCTGCACACTCTGGAGTTTGCACACGCCTGGGCCTGCACGAACCTGGGCCTGTACACACCTGGGCCTGCACACTCCTTTATCTGCTCACTCCTGAGACTGCATACACCTGGGCCTGCACATTCCTGTATCTGCTCACTCCTGAGACTGCATACTCCTGGGCCTGCAAACTCCTGGGCATGTACAATCCTGGGCCTGCACACTCCTGGACCTGTACACTCCTGGGCCTGCCCTGGCCTGGGCCTGCACACTAATGGGGCTGCACACACCTAGGAATGCACCCTCCTGGGCCTACACACTCCTCTGTGTGCACACTCCTGAGCCTGCACACCCCTGGGCCTGCTCACTCCTCTGTCTGCACATTCCTTGGCCTACACACTACTAGGCCTGCACACTCCAGGGCCTGCTGACTCCTGTGTCTGCACACTCTTGGGCCTGCACACTCCTGGACCTGTACAATCCTGGGCCTTCCCTGGTCTGGGTCTTCCCTGGCCTGGGCCTGCACACTACTGGGCCCGCACACTTCTGCAACTTCACACTCATCGGCCTGCACAGTCCACGACCTGCACAATATTGGGCCTGAACACAACTAGGCCTGTATCCTCCTGGATCTGCACACTCCTGGGCCTGCACACTCCTCTGTCTGCACACTCCTGGGCCTTCACACACCTGGGCCCGCACACTCCTGGGCCTGCGCATCCCAGAGCCTGCACACACCTGGGCCTCTACACTCCTGGGCCAGTACAGTCGTGTGCCTGTTCCGCCCCGTGTCTGCACACTCTTGGGACCGCACAGTCCTGGCTATGCACACTCCTTGGCCTGCAGACTCCTAGGCCTGTTCGACTTCTGTCTGCACACCTCTGGGCCTGCACACTACAGGGCCTGCACATACCTGGGCCTGCACGAACCTGGGCCTCTTCACTGCAGGTCCTGCCCTCTCCTAGGCCTGCACACTCCTGGAACTGCACACTCATGGGCCTGCCGTCTCCTGGGCCTGCACACCCCTGTCTCTGCACACTCCGGGGACTGCACACTCCTCGCTCTGTATACTCCTGGGCCTTTACACTCCTGGGCCTGCCGTGGCCTGGGCCTGCACGCTCCTGGGCCTGCACTCTCCTCTGTCTGCACACTCCTGGGCCTTCACACCCCTGGACCTGCACACTCCTGGGCCTGCGCATCCCAGAGCCTGCACACACTTTAGCCTCTACACTCCTGGGCCAGTACATTCGTGTGACTGCTCCGCCCCGTGTCTGCACACTCCTGGGACTGCACAGTCCTGGCTATGCACACTTCTTGGCCTGCAGACTCCTGGGGTTGTTCGACTTGTGTCTGCACACCTCTGGGCCTGCACACTCCAGGACCTGCAAATCCTGGGCCTGCACACAACTGGGCCTGCACACTACTGGGACTCCACACTCTCTGTCTGCACTCTCCTGGGCCTGCACACACCTGGGCCAGCACACTCCAGGGCCTGCTGACTCCTGTGTCTGCACACTCTTGGGCCTGCCTTCTCCTGGGCCCGCACAATCCCTCGTCTGCACACTCCTGGGCCGCACGCTCCTGGGCTTTTCCTCGCCTGGGCCTGCCCCCAGTTCGGCCCGCCCTCTCCTGGACCTGCACACTCTTGGGCCTGCACACTCCTCGGCCTGCCCTCTCCTGGGCCTGCACTCTCCTTGGCCTGCACACTCCTGGGCTTGCACACTCCTGGACCTGCACACTACTGGGCCTGCTGAATCCTGTGTCTGCCCACTCCTGCGTCTGCACACTCGTGTGCCTCCTCCCTCCTGTGCCTGAACACTCCTAGGCATGCACACACCTGGGCCTGCCCTCTCTTGGCCCTGCACTCTCCTTGGCCTGCACACTCCTGGCCTGTTCCCTCCTGCGCCTGAACACCCTTAGGCCTCCCCTACCTGGTTCTGCACACTCCTGGGTTGCACACTCCTGGGCCTGCTCCCACCTATGCCTGCACACTCCTAGGCCTGTTGCCACGTGTGCCGGCACACTCCTGGGACTGCACACTCCTGGGCCTGCCATGGCCTGGGCCTGCACCCTCCACTCTCTGCACACTCCTGGGACTGCTCAGGCCTGAGCCTGTACACTCCTGGGCCTGCACACTTCTGTCTCTGCACACTCTGGTGTCTGCACACTCCTGGACATGCACACTCCTGGGCCTGTACTCTCCTAGGCCTGCCCTGGCCTGGGCCTGCACCCTACTGAGCCTGCACACTCCTCTGTATGCACACTCCTGGGCCTGCACACTACTGGGCCTGCACACTCCTGGGCCTCCTCCCACCTATGCCTGCACACTCCTAGGCCTGTTCCCACCTGTGCCAGCAATCTCCTGGGCCTACACACTCCTGCACCTGCACAGTCCTGTGTCTGCATAACCCTGGGCAAGCACACTCTGGGCCTGCACACCCCTGGCCATGCCCTATCCCGGGCCAGCCCCCACTTCGCCCGACCCTCTCATGGACCTGCACACTCCAGGGTCTGCTCACATCTGTCCCTGCACACTCCTGGGCCGGCCCTCTCCAGTGTCTCCACACTCCTGGGCCCGCACACTCCTGGGCCTGCATACTCCTGGACCTGCCCTGTCCCTGGCACCAGCCTCCTTCACCCCAACGGTGCCACTCACACGGCTGTGGCGTCTAGCCAGGAGCCCCCAACCGAAACCCCTCCCGAGGGACCCCCTTGCCGGTCCCCAGGGAAGCAGCGGGGCTCCTCTTACCTGCGAGGCGGAGACGTAGTCCAGCTGCAGCCTGACGTCCAGCTGCCGGGCGTGCAGGGCCAGCGTGCATGAGGACAGCAGGATGGCCGTGATCGGCTGGAAGCTGCCCCCGGAGCCACTACCGCCCCTTGGGGAAGAGGAGGAGGAAAATCCACGTCAGTGCCAAGAACACAGGACCCGTCCACAGAGGGCCCCTCAGGTGTGACAACCCCAGAGGCGCCCGCAGCCGACCTGGGCTGAGAGCCACTTCTCTCGCGGAAGCTCAAGGACCTATGCTGAGCCTCCCTCTCCCTCCCTAAAGAGGGAAAACCCAGAGGTTTTCTAACTTTGCACTCACTGTCCATGTATCAGCCATGTCTAGTTTACCTCCCCAGCACGGCAGACCCCCTCCCTGCCTTCCCCACCCCCTGCAGGCGGCTCTCGGGGGCTGGGGGGGGCGCCCTTCCTCCCTGAGGCCAGCCCTGCTGGGGCAGCAGGTGTAATAGAAAAGACCAGATCTGACTGCCTATTAGATCTGTTCTTTTTCCTTTAACCCTCTGCTGTTTTCCAGGCTGTCTTACCAGCTCTGCACCTTTTGGAAATCAATGTTGCCTTCAGCCTGAAATTGACAGAAGAGCCTGTTCTCAAGGCTCTCAGCCTTCAGGATAAAACCTCTTTTGCTCTCCCATACACACAAGCAGCTGCAGAACAGAAAGTAACATTTGTTTTGTTAGAGGTTTTACAGGGGCCCCATGGGCTGACCCACAACTGCAAAAACAAAGAATTCCTGCACCAAGGACTTTGCACCAACCACCCACAACCCCTCTCCTTTTTAGCGTAAAAGGAGCCTGAATTCTCACTCGGAGAAGGTGGCTCTCCAGGACATTAGCCTGCCATCTTCTCGGTCAGCTGGCTTTCCAAATCAACTCACTATTCTTTACCCCGACACCGCGTCTCCCGATTTCTTGGCCTGTCGTGCGACTTGCGGAATGAGTGTGGACTTGGAAACACAGGGAAGGAAAGCCAAGTCAGGACTCTCACCCTCTGCCTCTGCTCAGAATACCACCAACGGGTTGCTGGGACAGTGGACGGAAAACTGAGGCTGCAACACGACCATGAGCACTGGGCCTGGGTGGGAGAGATGGCGGGTGCTGTCCGAAGCGCACCCGGCCTCCTTCCGAGTCACATCACACCCACGTCCCCAGACCCAGGGAGGCCTGGAGCCCCACACAGCAGAGCGCCTCCAAACCTGCAGATGCCCAGTGACCGGTCCACTGTGCACCCTCTGGCGCCCTCCTCCCCGCTCCTCCTCCTTCTGCCCCGCTGGCTCAGCCCTGGTCCCACCACATCCTCACCCAGGGCCAGCACTGCTGCAGGAACACCCTCGGCAGGCCGCCCAGCCTCACGCCCTCAGGTCCGCACACCTGGTTGGTGCAGCTCTGCCCCTTTCCAGCCCTCACCACCGACTCTCCAACCGCCTGCTCTCCCGCCCTCCGCCCCCAGTCCTACAGAGCGCCTCCTCTGGTCACGGCATCCTGCCCTCCAGGGTCGACAGGGCCTGCACAATCCTGGGCCTGCACACAACTGGGCCTGCACACTCCTGGACCTGCGCACTCCTGGACCTACGCACACCTGGGCCTGCAGGAACCTGGGCCTGTACACTCCCGGGCCCGTTCCGTATTGTATCTGCACACTTCTGGGCCTGCACGCTCCTGGACCTGCGCACACCTGGGCCTGCACGAACTTTGGCCTGTACACTCCTGTATCTGCTCACTCTTGTGACTGCATACTCCTGGGCCTGTACAACCCTGGGCCTTCTCTCTCCTGGGCCTGCCCCAGTTCGGCCGGCACTCTCCTGGAGCTGCACACTCCTGGGCCTGACCTATCGTACGCCTGCACAGTCCTGGATCTGCACACTTCTGGACCTGCTCCCTCCTGTGCCATCACCCTTCTGGGACTGCACACTTGTGCGCCTGCACACCCCTGTGCCTGACACACCTGGGCCTGCACGCTCCTCGGCCTGCACACTCCTCTTGTCTGCACACTCCTGGGCCTCACCTATCCTACGCCTGCACAGTCCTGGATCTGCACACTTCTGGGCCTGCTCCCTCCTGTGCCATCACACTTCTGGGACTGCACACTTGTGCGCCTGCACACTCCTGTGCCTGACACACCTGGGCCCGTACGCTCCTGGGCCTGTACACTCCTGGGCCAGCCCTGGCCTGGGCCTGAATACTAATGGGCCTGCACACTCCTGGGACTGTACCCTCCTGGGCCAGCACACTCCTCTGTCTGCACACTCCTGGGCCTGCACAACCCAGAGCCTGCACACACCTGGGCTGAACACTCCTGTGCCAGTACACTCGTGTGCCTGCTCCCTCCCGTGTCTGCACATTCCTGGGCCTGTACAGTCCTGGGTCTGCACACTCTTTGGCCTGCACACTCCTTGGCCTGTTCCGTATTGTGTCTGCACACTACTGGGTCGGCACACCCTAGAGCCTGCACACTCCTGGGCATGCCCTCTCCTGGGCCTGCACTCTCTTCGGCCTGAACACTCCTAAGCTTGCACACTCCTGGACTTGTACACTCCTGGGCCTGCCCTGGCCTGGGCCTGCACACTAATAGGCCTGACACTCCTGGGAATGCACACTCCTGGGCCTGCACACTCCTCTGTCTGCACACTCCTGGGCCTGCCCCATTTGGCCCTGCCCTCTCCTGTGACGGCCCTCACCTGTCCTGCACACACCTGGGCCTGAACACTACAGGCCCTGCACACATCTGGCCCTCTACCCTCCAGGGCCTGCCTTCTACTGGGACCGAACAATCCCTCGTCTGCACACTCCTGGGGCCTGCACGCTCCTGGGCCTTTCCGTGCCTGGGCCTGCCCCCAATTCGGCTGGCCCTCTCCTGGACCTGCACACTCTTGGGCCTGCACACTCCTGGGACTGCACACTCCTGGGACTGCACTCTCCTTGGCCTGCACACTCTTGGGCCTTCTTCCTCCCGTGCCTGCACACTCATAGGCCTGTTCCAACCTGTGCCGGCACACCTCTGGGTCTGCACACTACTGTGATGCATACTCCTGGGCCTGCACACTCCTGGACTTGTACACTCCTGGGCCTGCCCACTAATGGGCCTGCACACTCCTGGAAATGTACCATCCTGGGCCTGCACACTCCTCTGTCTGCACACTCCTAGGCCTGCACACTCCTGGGCCTGCACATCCCAGAGCCTGCACACACCTGGGCCTCTACACTCCTGGGCCAGTACACTCGAGTACCTGCTCTACCCCGTGTTTGCACACCCCTGAGACTGCACAGTCCCAGGTCTGCACACTCTTTGGCCTGCACACTCCTAGGCCTGTTCCGTCTTGTGTCTGCAGACCTCTGGGGCTGCACACTCCAGGGCCTACACACACCTGGGCCTGCACGAATCTGGGCCTGTTCACTCCTGGGCCTGCACACTCCTGTCTCTGCACACTCCTGGCCTTGGATACTCCTGGGACAGTACACTCCTGGGACTGACCTGCCCTGGGCCTGCACTCTCCTGGCCCTGGACAAGCTTCTGTCTGCACACACCTGGGGCTGCACACTCCTGGGCCTGCACACTCCTGGGCCTGCCCTCTCCTGGGCCTACACTCTCCTTGGCCTGCACACTCCTGGGCCTGCTCCCTCCTGTGCCGGCACACTCCTGGGCCTACTCCCACTTGTGCCTGCACACTCCTAGGCCTGTTCCCACCTGTGCCGGCACACTCCTGGGACTACACACTCCTATGTCTGCACACCCCTGGGCCTGCACACTCCTGGACCTGTACACTCTTGGGCCTGCACAATAATGGGCCTGCACACTCCTGGAAATGCACCCTCCTGGGCCTGCACACTCCTCTGTCTGCACACTACTAGGCCTGCACACTCCAGGGCCTGCTGACTTCTGTGTCTGCACACTCTTGGGCCTGCCTTCTCCTGGGCCCGCACAATCCCTCGTCTGCACACTCCTGGGCCTGTACGTTCCTGGGCCTTTCCTCGCCTGGGCCGCCCCCAATTAGACCCGCCCTCTCCTTGACCTGCACACTCCTGGGCCTGCACACTCCTGGGCCTGCACACTCCTGGGCATGCCCTCTCTTCGGCCTGTACACTCCTGGACCTGCACACTCCTGGACTTGTACACACCTGGGCCTGCCCTGGCCTGGGCCTGCACACTAATGGGCCTGAACACTCCTGTGCCTGCACACTCCTGGGCCTTTCCTTGCCTGCACCTGCCCCCAATTTGGCAGAACCCGGTCCCAGTATCCATCCAACCTGCAGGGGACTGTGTGGGAATCACACAAGGATGTGTGACCAGAAGGCAAAAAAAAAGCAGGGAGCCACTGTGGGGCAGCGCACCCTAGAGGCCTAGATGGGGCACTGGGCCTGAATCTGACATGACAGAACGACCTAGGAGGTCGCATGCCAGAATGGACGATATCAGAGTTGTGTTTAATTTCAACCCGCCGACAGGGAGCTGGGAAGCAGGCGGCAAGGAGGGTGACTTTCCCCAGATCCCAGGGCAGACCCCGGCCTGTGTGGGGTGTGCCCTGCTCCCCACAAGCCCTCTGTGGGGCCCTTCCTTTGCTGAGTCTGTGCATGAGCTCCCTGTGATGCCAGCCCGCAGAGGTGACAGGTGCAGTAGGTGTTTGTGGTTCTAGAGACATGATGGCTTTCCTAGGAAGCAGGGTCCTGAATGATCCCCACTGGGCCAATGGGGGATTGGGGAGACCCTGAGAAGCAGGTGGCTTGTCCAGGGTGACAGCACTGCTGGCGGGGGAGCCGGGTCTGAACCCAGCTGTGTCGTCAGAGCTGTGACCCTGGCTGCATCCAGGCCTCCCCAGGGCAATAGGAGGGGCCGAGTTGGTGTCACTGGGTGGACATGGCATGGGGTGGGAAGTGAGCCATCAGCAGCCCAGAGAGGCCCTTGGGGAGCTTTGTGTAAGGAGGAAGCTTGGGGAAGGGGACCCCAGGAAGTGACCTCACTTCCCTGGCAACAGAGCCCAACAGAACTTGGGACCCAGGTCACCAGGCACCCGCTGTGTAGAGAAGGACACTTCTCAACTGACTTGGCTGGTGAACTCAGCTCAGCTCAGACATGTTTTGTTGCATCCCAAGATCCCGAGGTCGCGGCCCCCGGAAAGCCCGCAGCAACGGCCTTTGCCAACAGTGCCGACAGTGGGTCGGGTCTCACCCCAGGCGCCTCTGGCCTTTTGGCCAGAGGGACCGAAAGGTAACACAGGGAGGCCCAGGGCAGGCCCGCCCAGGCCGGGTCACCACTCAGACCCCACCCGGGTGGCCCCACGGCCCCTTCCTGACTGGTGGCGGTGGGGCAGTCATGTTGGGGGGGGGTCCTGCCTCAAGCAAGAGCAGGCTGAGGAAGGGTCAGAGGCCTGGGGGGCCGATCACGTCCCCAGCCTGGGTCCAAGTGGGCTGGCTGGGATGTGGAGAACCGGGGCAGGGCCCTGCTGCCCGAGGTGGCGCCCATGCCCTAGGGTGTGTCTCTTGCCTCCCGGGTGACTGAGATGACCAAGGTCCCAGTCGGATCTGGCAGCAGAGGGTCGAGTGGGGCAGAAGCAGGAGTGGTCCTGGCCGGGCAGGGCTCTGAGACCTCCGGACCGGGCCGGCTGCCGGTCACTGTCATTGCAGAGCCAGACACCGCAGGATCCGGGGAACCAGGACACTCATGCCACCTCTCCAAGTGAGGGGCTGGTGTGCCACACTGTGGAAGGCCAGCACAGGCTCCAGAAGAGTCTGGGTATGAAGGGCTCCCCACCACCACGGCCTCCTGCCCAGACATCGCCCAGGTCTCTCCCCAGGATCTTGCCCAGGGCTGAGGGGCAGCTCAGCACCCCCGGCTCTGACCTGGAGCACCGTGCCCACCTCCTGGGGATTCAGGTAGAGGACCAGGAGCCCCCCGAAGCAGAGCCCAAAGGTGAGAAGGGCGGGGCCGGTGTGGGTGTGTAGGTGAGGGAGGGCGGAGGGCTGGGCCACACAGGGAGGCATCCCCAAAGTCTGTAGTTGGGACCAGAGCAAAGACTGGCCTCAGACCACCTGTCTGGAAGAATTCAGTCACAGAACAAGTGCCTGTGGGCACTTGCTCAGTGGGAGCTGCCTGCAAAGCTCTGGGAAGATTTCTGTCCTTGAAAAGGCACGTGGAAAGGGAGGCATGTGGGTACCTTTTTCCAGGTTGTGCCTGAGCAGAACCACTAGACTTAAAGCTCTCTCCACGTCCAACAGTTACAGGTCCAGAGCAGGCAGAGGCAGGGGAAGACGCCAGAAAACAAAAACAGGACCACCAGGGTCCAGCACGAGACCGCGAACACCCTCCAGCTGCTCCTGCTGAACATGAAGATCCTGCTGCTCCAGCTGCATATGAAGAGCCTGCCGCTCCTGCTGATCTTGCCACTCCCGAAGAGCCTGCAGCTCCTACTGATCTTGCCGCTCCTGAACAGCCTGCAGCTCCTAAAGAGCCCGCCGCTCCTGAAGCGCCTGCCATTCCTGCTGATCTAGCTGCTCCTGAAGAGCCTGCTGCTCCTGCTCATCTAGCCGCTCCTGAACAGCCTGCAGCTCCTGAAAAGCCTGCAGCTCCTGAAGAGCCTGCCGCTCCTGCTGATCTTGCCACTCCTGAAGAGCCTGCTGCTCCTGCTGCTCTAGCCGCTCCTGAAGAGCCCGCCACTCCTGAAGAACCTGCCGCTCCTGCTGATCTAGCCGCTCCTGAAGAGCCCGCCATTCCTGCTGATCAAGCCGCTCCTGAAGAGCCTGCCGCTTCTGCTGATCTAGCCGCTCCTGAAGAGCCTGCCGCTCCTGAAGAGCCCGCCGATCCTGAAGAGCCTGCTGTTCCTGCTGATCTAGCCGCTCCTGAAGCGCCTGCCATTCCTGCTGATCTAGCCACTCCTGAAGAGCCCGCTGCTCCTGCTAATCTAGCCGCTCCTGAACAGCCTGCAGCTCCTGAAGAGCCTGCCGCTCCTGCTGATCTTGCCACTCCTGAAGAGCCTGCCGCTCCTGCTGCTCTAGCCGCTCCTGAAGAGCCCGCCACTCCTGAAGAACCTGCCGCTCCTGCTGATCTAGCCGCTCCTGAAGAGCCTGCCGCTCCTGCTGATCTTGCCACTCCTGAAGACCCTGCAGCTCCTGCTGATCTTGCCACTCCTGAAGAGCCTGCAGCTCCTGCTGATCTTGCCGCTCCTGAAGAGCCCGCTACTCCTGAAGAGCCCGCCGCTCCTGCTGATCTTGCCACTCCTGAAGAGCCTGCAGCTCCTACTGATCTTGCCGCTCCTGAACAGCCTGCAGCTACTGAAGAGCCCGACGCTCCTGAAGAACCTGCCGCTCCTGCAGATCTAGCCGCTCCTGAAGAGCCCGCCATTCCTGCTGATCTAGCCGCTCCTGAAGCGCCTGCCGCTCCTGCTGATCTAGCCACTCCAGAAGAGCCCGCTGCTCCTGATCATCTAGCCGCTCCAGAACAGCCTGCAGCTCTTGAAAAGCCTGCAGCTCCTGAAGAGCCTGCCGCTCCTGCTGCTCTAGCCGCTCCTGAAGAGCCCGCTGCTCCTGCTGATCTAGCCGCTCCTGAAGAGCCCGCCGCTCCTGAAGAGCCCGCCGGTCCTGCTGATCTAGCCGCTCCTGAAGAGCCTGAAGCTCCTGAAGAGCCTGCCGCTCCTGCTGATCTTGCCACCCCTGAAGAGCCTGCAGCTCCTGCTGATCTTGCCGCTCCTGAAGAGCCCGCCGCTCCTGAAGAACCTGCCGTTCCTGCTGATCTAGCCGCTCCTGAAGAGCCTGCCGCTCCTGCTGATCTTGCTGCTCCTGAAAAGCCTGCAGATCCTGCACCTGCACCTGCGCCGCTGGGCAGTGGAGAACCATTTCGGGCATCATCACCCCTTAGGGCTGAGCCCCCTCTGCCCCCTCCTACACCTTCTCCAAAATCCCACCATGAATCCCCTCCCCTACCCGAAGTTGACTTCCCTACCCCTGAATTTGCTTTTGTTTTGTTCTTCTTTAGTTTAGTTTATTTGTTTTACATCATTTATGGCATTCTATAGTTTTCCATTTCCCACTTCCTTTAATAAAATACAGATTTTTTCCCTTTTAAACTGCATTTCAGGAACATTAAGTGCATTCCCATGCTGTCCGACCATCACTACCATGTAGTTTTATGCTATTTATGCCCGTGAAGTACATCCCACCACGGCCTCAAACCCCTCATCTGAGGACGGACTGATGCCTGAAATGGTGGGAGATGACAGGTGTGGGCACGTTGCTGGGATCAGAGTTGATCCCAGGGAACCCACTGTATTGATGGGCAGCAGGTTCAGTGTCCAGGTGCTCTGTTCCGGGGAGGGCGGCTAGAGATGTGCAGAGTCCCCTCCCAGCGGTCCCCGTGCCTGTGTTGGGAACTGACCATCAAGGGGGGCCTGGTGAATGAACCGGACGCTAGAAAGGGACACCCCTAACTCCCCCAATTTGGAAGGCGGGGCTCCTTCTCCCTGCTGAGTGATGTGGCAACTGAGAATATCACACCCCCCACGCCCTAGCAGAAACTTCTCCTCTCACAGAGCCCACCCTCCCATGGGTCCCACTTTCCCCTGAACCCAGAGGCAGAGCCCCTCTGCCAGACAAGGGATGGGTAGGAGGGGTGGCTGCAACCTTACGGGAGTGGGCGTGCACCGTGCTTGACCCCTGAGCTCCCAGCTGTGCAGCAGAGGCCCAGGGAGGACTTGCCAGGGAGGGCCGCAGGGCAGGGGCAGGGCTGAGTTCTGCATGAATCCTGACTATGCGGGGGCCGAGGGACCTGGTTTTGAGCCACGTCCTGGGTCTGGGCACGATGCCTTGTGATCCCACAAGGGAGACCTCTCTGCTCTCATTGTTCAGATGGGAAGACTTGAGCCTGCCCACCTGAAGCGACGCCCTGCTTCCCCAATTGGGGAGGAGGCTGAGTTGGACTGGGCCCCACAATCTTCAAGGAAGATTGCTCTCCCCAAGGTTGGCTCTCTGGGTATAAACCTGGGCAAGGGAGTCCTGACTACCCCCTGCGCCTGCTCTGTGCTGGTAACCTCAGTACACAGAAGCCTTGAGTCTCAGTCCACCCAGGAACCAAACGTTCACCCGCCTACAGCAGAGACAACTGAGGCTCAAAGAGGAAGGTCTGCCCTGGAGATGGTGTGGAGGCCCAAGTCTCAGAAGACAGGTGAAGCCAGGGTCTCAAGGATACTGCACAAACAGGACTTCACTCTGAACTGGGAATGTTGTGGAAAGACCCTGGGGGCCAGGGTGGAGGAGATGGGAAGCAGACCAGAGCCCGGGGGAAGGCAGGGAGCCCCAGGAATGCCTCCATGCCCTCGGCACAGGGCAGGGGAGCAGCTCTGAAGATATGACAGCCGAGGCTGCCCAGGGGGCCTTCATCACTACCACTTTGCTCGGATGACCTCAACAGCCCCATGACCACACCCATTTGACAGATGCAGACAGACACCAAGTTAGCCACCAGGCTGACAAGGAGAGGAGCTGGGATCAAATCCAGGATCAGATTCCAAGTGCTCCGCTCGCTGGCCCCAGACTAAGCCTGCCTGCCAAAACCGACCCCAGGGCCTCCCGCCTGGCACTCTATATATACCTCAGTGGGCTCCCCTGCTGAGCCATCCCATCCCATCCCATCACACTGAGACAAAAGCACAGAGGCCTGGGGTCCAGGAGACAGGACTGGTAGCAGGGCCAGGGTGGGCACGTTCTGCCCACCCCCCTTTGCTGCCCCAGCCCAGGTGTCAAGTGGAAGCCTGACTGACGTGGAAACTGGCAGTGGGTGGGAGAGACAGGATGCCCCTTAGTTTCCCTGGCAACTGCTGCAGAACTGAGTCTTTCAGGATAAATTCAAGTTAGGCCTCAGCTGCTGAAACACCCATTATTTCAAGGCTGGTTACCTTGGTGACCCAGGTGGTGAGGACGTGGTGGGAGGAGGGGGTGGAGAGGCCAGGCAGGGGGCCACCGGCTCAGAGGACAGGCTGACCCTCAGACCTAGACATGACCCTGGTCACACACTGAGCCTTGAATTTCATCACAGACTGACCTCGGGTCCTGACACAGGGTGCCTGGCCCTTATCACAGACGAGCCCTGTTCCTGGTCCCAGACCGCCACCTGAGCTTGGCCGCGCAACCACCACGGAGGGACACTCAGCGAGTGGTGACTGCTACTTCTGTTATCATTGCTGTGCCGTTAACGTGCGTCCCACTCACAGCTGACACCTAACGAATGTCATTCAGACTAGCGTAACCGCAATGGGGGACTGTTCGCAAGGACTCCTGGGGCCCACAGTGCTCGGCAGAGGCTCGCAGGACCCCCTCTGCTGGGTGGCCACAGGGCTCCTGGGCTGGGTGGGCTGTGAGGGGGCAGCAGAGGAGTGGGCAAGGCTGGGGGGTGGGCTGCCCCTCCAGGCCCAGAAGGAAGCAGCCATTCTCCCCCGGCTCAACGCCCCCTCTGTCTGGAAGCCTCACTTTCATCTCATTACCTGATAAACTGAGCAAATGAACGGCAGCCAGGCAGCCTTGGCCACCCAGGAGACAGGGCACACGGTCAGGGGGCTCCCAGCCTCCTTCCCACCCTGGCGCCCCAGCCTGCAGGCTATGGCCTCTCTGGCCCACGGGGCCTCAGTCGGCCGGGATGAGGGCCCTGGGAGAGGCCCGCATCCTGCTAGGCCTTCCTGCTTCCTGGGCAGAGCTCTCCCCAGCCCAGCAGGTGAGGCAGCAGAGGCAGTGGGTCCGCCCCTGTCCATTCCTGCCCTGTCCTCGCCCACCAGGCCGGTTCCCCAGGCATCCAGGCCGTACTCCACGACCTGTGAAGTTAGGGCGTGTCCTGGGGCATGGAGTTCCTCCTCAGCCCAGTACATGGATGTGCAAATGAGGACCACAGGGGACAGGACAGCTCTCTGAATTCCCCCACCCAGTCCCCAGTCCCCTCCACCCTAGCCCCCATGGGTCCTGACTTGGGCCATCTGTCCAGAGGCAGGCAAACGCAGAGAAGACTACCATGAGAGGGAGAGGGATACAGAGCTAAGAGGCCAGGAGAGCAGGAGAGCAGCTGCAGAGGTGCAGCCAGGCAGGGACAGAGGTGGAGGACAGGGGACAGTTGCTCAGGCCCAACAAACACTTCCCACTTGAGCCTGCACATTCCTGGGCCTGCACACTGCTGGGCCTGCACAAACCTGGGCCTGCACGAACCTGGGACTCTTGACAGCCGTGCCTGCCCTCTCCTAGGCATTCACACTCCTGGAACTGCACACTCATTGGCCTGCACCCACCTGGAGCTGCACAATCATGAGCCTGCACATACTTGGGCCTGCACCCTGCTGGGCCTGCACATTTCTGGGCCTGCCTTCTCCTGGGCCCGCACAATCCCTCATCTGCACACTCCTGGGCCTGGACATTCCTGGGCCTGCAGAGTACTGGGCCTGTATACCCCTGGGCCTGCACACTCCTGTCTCTGCACACTCCGGGTTCTGCACACTCCTCGGTCTGTATACTCCTGGGCCTGTACACACCTGGGCCTGCACACTCCTCTGTCTGCACACTCCTGGGCCAGCACACCCATGGAACTGCACACTCTGGTGTCTTCACACTCCTGGGCCTGCACGCTCCTGGGCCTTTCCTCACCTGGGCCTGCCCCCAGTTCGGCCCGCCCTCTCCTGGACCTGCACACTCTTGGGCCTGCACACTCCTGGGCCTGTACACTCCTGTCTCTGCACACTCCGGGGTCTGCACACTCCTCGGTCTGTATACTCCTGGGCCTGTACACTCATGGGCCTGCCGTGGCCTTGGCCTGCACGCTCCTGGTCCTGCACACACCTCTGTCTGCACACTCCTGGGCCTGCATACCCCTGCATCTTCACACTCCTGGGCCTGCACAACCCAGAGCCTGCACAGATCGGGGCCTCTACACACCTGGGCCAGTACACACGTGTGCTTGCTCCCCCCCGTGTCTGCAAACTCCTGGGACTGCACATTCCTGGGTCTGCACACACCTTGGCCTGCACACTCATGGGCCTGTTCCGTCTTGTGTCTGCATACCTCTGGGCCTGCACACTCCAGGGCCTGCACACACCTGGGCCTGCACGAACCTGGGCCTCTTGACTCCTGGGCCTGCCCTTTCCTAGGCCTGCCCACACCTGTGCCTACACATTCCTGGGCCTGCACACTCCTGGACCTGTACACTCCTGGGCGTGCCCTGGCATGGGCCTGCACACAAATGGGCCTGCACTCTCCAGGGACTGCACCCTCCTGGGCCTGCACACTCCTCTGTCTGCACACTCCTGGGCCTGCCCCAAATTGCCCTGCCCTCTCCTGTGACGGCCCTCACAAGTCCTGCACACTCCTAGGCCTGCACACTCGTGTACCTCCTCCCTCCTGTGCCTGCACACTCCTGGCCATGTACACTCATGGGCCTGCCCTCTGCATGGCGTGCACGGTCCTAGGACTCCCCATTCCTGCGCCTGGACACCCTTGGGCCTGCCCTCTCCTGGGCCTGCACACTCTGGGGCCTGCCCTCACCTGGTTCTGCACACTACTGGGACTGTACACCCCTGGACCTGTACACTGCTGTGCCTTCCCTGGTCTGGGCCTTCCCTGGCCTGGGCCTGAAAACTACTGGGCCTGAAAACTGCTGGAACTGCACACTCATTGGCCTGCAAACTCCAGGACCTGCACAATCTTGGGCTTGAACACACCTGGGCCTGTATACTCCTGGGCCTGCACACTCCTGTCTCTGCACACTGTGGTGTTTGCACACGCCTGGGCCTGCACGAACGTGGGCCTGTACACTCCTGGGCCTGCACACACCTGAGTCTGCACACTCCGGGGTCTGCACACTCCTCGGTCTGTATACTCCTGGGTTGTACACTCCTGGGCCTGACCTGGCCTGGGCCTGCACGCTCCTGGGCCTGCACACTCCTCTGTCTGCACACTTCTGGGCATGCACAACCCTAGACCCTACACTCCTGGGCCTGCGCATCCCAGAGCCTGAACACACCTGGGCCTCTATACTCCTGGGCCACTACTCTCATGTGCCTGCTCCGCCCCGTGTCTACACACTCCTGGCACTGCACAGTCCTGGACCTGCACACTCCTGGGCCTGCCCTGGCCTGGGCCTGCACACTAATGGGCCTACACACACCTAGGAATGCACCCTCCTGGGCCTGCACACTCCTCTGTCTGCACACTCGTGGGCCTTCCCTGGTCTGGGCCTTCCCTGGCCTGGGCCTGCAAACTACTGGGCCTGCAAACTCCTGGAACTGCACACTCATTGGCCTGCACACTCCAGGACCTGCACAATCTTGGGCTTGAACACACCTAGGCCTGTATACTCCTGGACCTGCACACTCCTGTCTTGCACACTCTGGTGTTTGCACACGCCTGGGCCTGCACGAACTTTGGCCTGTACACACCTGGGCCTGCACACTCCTGTATCTGCTCACTTCTGAGACTGCATACACCTGGGCCTGCAAACTCCTGGGCCTGTACACTCCTGGGCCTGAACACTCCTGGACCTGTACACTCCTGGGCATGCCCTGGCCTGGGCCTGCACACTAATGGTGCTACACCCACCTAGGAATGCACACTCATGGGCCTGCACACTCCTGGGCCTGCCGACTCCTGAGCCTGCATTCTCCTGGTCCTTTCCTCGCCTGGGCCACCACCTATTAGGCCCGCCCTCTCTTTGACGTGCACACGCTTGGGCCTGCTCACTCCTCTGTCTGCACACCCCTGCGCCTTGACACCCCTGGACCTGCACACTCCGGGGCCTGCGCATCCCATGGCCTGCACACACCTGGGCCTCTACACTCCTGGGCCAGTACAGTCATGTGCCTGTTCCGCCCCGTGTCTGCACACTCTTGGGACCGCACAGTCCTGGCTATGCACACTCCTTGGCCTGCAGACTCCTAGGCCTGTTCGACTTCTGTCTGCACACCTCTGGGCCTGCACACTACAGGGCCTGCACATACCTGGGCCTGCACGAACCTGGGCCTCTTCACTGCTGGTCCTGCCCTCTCCTAGGCCTGCACACTCCTGGAACTGTACACTCATGGGCCTGCACACTCCTGGACCTGAACAATCTTGAGCCTGCACAATCCTGGGCCTGTACGCTCCTGGGCCTGCACACTCCTGTGCCTGCCCTCTCTTGGCCCTGCACTCTCCTTGGCCTGCACACTCCTGGCCTGTTCCCTCCTGTGCCGGCACACTCCTGGGACTGCACACTCCTGGGCCTGCCCTGGCCTGGGCCTGCACCCTCCTCTGTCTGCACACTCCTGGGACTGCACAGCCCTGAGCCTGTACACTCCTGGACCTGCACACTTCTGTCTCTGCACACTCTGGTGTCTGCACACTCCTGGACATGCACACTCCTGGGCCTGTACACTCCTAGGCCTGCCTTATCCTGGCCCTGGACACTCTTCTGTCTGCACACTCCTGGGGCTGCACACTCTTGGGCCTGCACACTCCTGGACCTGTACAATCCTGGGCCTTCCCTGGTCTGGGTCTTCCCTGGCCTGGTCCTGCACACTAATGGGCCTGAACACTCCTGGTCCTGTACACACCTCGGCCTGCACCCTACTGGTCCTGCACACTCCTCTGTTTGCACACACATGGAACTGCACACCCCTTGGCCTGCACACTCCCAGACCTGCACAATCTTGAGCCTGCACAATCCTGGGCCTGTACACTCCTGGGCCTACACACCCCCAGGCCTGCACACTGCTGGGCCTGCACACTCCTGAGCCTCCCTTCTCCTGGGCCTGCACAATCCCTCATCTGCACACTCCTAGGCCTGCACACCCTTGGGCCTGCACACTCCTGGGCCTGCACACTCCTGTCTCTGCACACTCCGGGGACTGCACAGTCCTCGGTCTGTATACTCCTGGGCCTGTACACTCCTGGGCCTGCCGTGGCCTGGGCCTGCACACTCCTCAGCCTGCACACTCCTCTGTCTGCACACTCCTGGGCCTGCACACACCTGGGCAGGCACACTCCAGGGCCCTCTGACACCTGTGCCTGCACACTCTTGGGCCTGTCTTCTCCTGGGCCCGCATGAACCTGGGCCTCTTCACTGCTGGTCCTGCCCTCTCCTAAGCCTGCACACTCCTGGAACTGCACACTCATGGGCCTGCAGACTCCTGGACCTGCACAATCTTGAGCCTGCACCATCCTGGGCCTGTACGCTCCTGGGCCTGCACACTCCTGTGCCTGCCCTCTCTTGGCCCTGCACTCTCCTGTGCCTGCACACTCCTGGGCCTGCTCCCACCTATGCCTGCACCCTCCTAGGCCTGTTCCCACGTGTGCCGGCACACTCCTGGGACTGCACACTCCTGGGCCTGCACACTCCTGTGCCTGCCCTCTCTTGGCCCTGCACTCTCCTTGGCCTGCACACTCCTGGCCTGTTCCCTCCTGTGCCTGCACACTCCTGGGCCTGCTCCCACCTATGCCTGCACACTCCTAGGCCTGTTCCCACGTGTGCCGGCACACTCCTGGGACTGCACACTCCTGGGCCTGCCCTGGCCTGGGCCTGCACCCTCCTCTGTCTGCACACTCCTGGGACTGCACAGCCCTGAGCCTGTACACTCCTGGACCTGCACACTTCTGTCTCTGCACACTCTGGTGTCTGCACACTCCTGGGCCTGTACACTCCTAGGCCTGCCCTATCCTGGCCCTGGACACTCTTCTGTCTGCACACTCCTGGGGCTGCACACTCCTGGGCCTGCACACCCCTGGGCATGCCCTCTCCTGGGCCTGCAAACTCCTGGGCCTGCACACTCCTCTGTCTGCACACTCCGGGGCCTTCCCTCTCCTGGGCCTGCCCCCAGTTCGGCCGGCACTCTCCTGGAGCTGCACACTCCTGGGCCTGACCTATCGTACGCCTGCACAGTCCTGGATCTGCACACTTCTGGACCTGCTCCCTCCTGTGCCATCACCCTTCTGGAACTGCACATTGGGCGCCTGCACACTCCTGTGCCTGACACACCTGGGCCTGCACGCTCCTCGGCCTGCACACTCCTCTTGTCTGCACACTCCTCTTGTCTGCACACTCCTGGGCCTGTTCCGTCTTGTGTCTTCACACCTCTCGGCCTGCGCACTCCAGGGCCTGAACACACCTGGGCCTGCACCAACCTGGGCCTGTTCACTCCTGGGCCTGCCCTCTCCTTGGCCGGCACGAACCTGGGCCTAAACACCCCTGGGCCTGCCCTGGCCTGGGCCTGCACACTAATGGGGCTGCACACACCTAGGAATGCACCCACCTGGGCCTACACACTCTTCTGTCTGTACACTCCTGGGCCTGCACACTCCTGGGCATGCACACTCCTCTGTCTGCACACTCCTCGGCCTACACACTCCTAGGCCTGCACACTCCTGGGCCTGCTGACCCCTGTGTCTGCACACTCTTGGGCCTGCACACACCTGGACCTGTACCATCCTGGGCCTTCCCTGGACTGGGTCTTCCCTGGCCTGGGCCTGCACACTACTGGGCCCGCACACTTCTGCAACTGCACACTCATCGGCCTGCAAAGGCACGACCTGCACAATATTGGGCCTGAACACACATAGGCCTTTATCCTCCTGGATCTGCACACTCCTGGGCCTGCACACTGCTGGACCTGCACAGCACTGGGCCTAAACACACCTGGGCCTGCACACTCCTTCTCTGCACACTCCTATCTCTGCACACTCTGGTGTCTACACACTCCAGGGCCTGCACGAACCTAGGCCTGCTCCCTCCTGTGCCTGCATACTCCTGGGCCTGCTCCCACCTGTGCCTGCACACTCCTAGCCCTGTTCCCACCTGTGCTGGCACATTCCTGGGACTGCACACTTCTGTGCCTGCACACTTTTGGGCCTGCACACCCCTGGGCCTGCACACTCCTGGACCTGTACACTCCTGGGCCTTCCCTGGTCTGGGCATTCCCTGGCCTGGGCCTGCAAACTCCTGGGCCTATACACTCCTGGGCCTGCACACTCCTGTACCTGTACACACCTGGGCCTGCCCTGGCCTGGGACTGCACACTAATGGGGCTGCACACACCTAGGAATGCACCCCCCTGGGCCTGCACACTCCTCTGTCTGCACACTCCTGGGCCTGCATAACCCTGGATCTGCACACTCCTGGGCCTGTGCATCCCAGAGCATGCACAGATCTGGGCCTCTACACACCTGGGCCAGTACACACGTGTGCTTGCTCCCCCCCGTGTCTGCAAACTCCTGGGACTGCACATTCCTGGGTCTGCAACACCTTGGCTTGCACACTCATGGGCCTGTTCCGTCTTGTGTCTGCATACCTGTGGGCCTGCACACCCCAGGGCCTGCACACACCTGGGCCTGCACGAACGTGGGCCTCTTGAATCCTGGGCCTGCCCTTTCCTAGGCCTGCCCACACCTGTGCCTACACATTCCTGGGCCTGCACACTCCTGGACCTGTACACTCCTGGGCGTACCCTGGCATGCGCCTGCACACTAATGGGCCTGCACTCTCCAGGGACTGCACCCTCCTGGGCCTGCACACTCCTCTGTCTGCACACTCCTGGGCCTGCCCCAAATTGCCCTGCCCTCTCCTGTGACGGCCCTCACAAGTCCTGCACACTCCTAGGCCTGCACACTCGTGTACCTCCTCCCTCCTGTGCCTGCACACTCCTGGCCATGTACACTCATGGGCCTGCCCTCTGCATGGCGTGCACGGTCCTAGGACTCCCCATTCCTGCGCCTAGACACCCTAGGGCCTGCCCTCTCCTGGGCCTGCACACTCTGGGGCCTGCCCTCACCTGGTTCTGCACACTACTGGGACTGTACACCCCTGGACCTGTACACTGCTGTGCCTTCCCTGGTCTGGGTCTTCCCTGGCTTGGGCCTGAAAACTACTGGGCCTGAAAACTGCTGGAACTGCACACTCATTGGCCTGTAAACTCCAGGACCTGCACAACCTTGGGCTTGAACACACCTGGGCCTGTATACTCCTGGGCCTGCACACTCCTGTCTCTGCCCACTGTGGTGTTAGCACACGCCTGGGCCTGCAAGAACGTGGGCCTGTACACTCCTGGGCCTGCACACACCTGACTTTGCACACTCCGGGGTCTGCACACTCCTCGGTCTGTATACTCCTGGGTTGTACACTCCTGGGCCTGACCTGGCCTGGGCCTGCACGCTCCTGGGCCTGCACACTCCTCTGTCTGCACACTTCTGGGCATGCACAACCCTAGACCCTACACTCCTGGGCCTGCGCATCCCAGAGCCTGAACACACCTGGGCCTCTATACTCCTGGGCCACTACTCTCATGTGCCTGCTCCGCCCCGTGTCTACACACTCCTGGCACTGCACAGTCCTGGACCTGCACACTCCTGGGCCTGCCCTGGCCTGGGCCTGCACACTAATGGGCCTACACACACCTAGGAATGCACCCTCCTGGGCCTGCACACTCCTCTGTCTGCACACTCGTGGGCCTTCCCTGGTCTGGGCCTTCCCTGGCCTGGGCCTGCAAACTATTGGGCCTGCAAACTCCTGGAACTGCACACTCATTGGCCTGCACACTCCAGGACCTGCACAATCTTGCGCTTGAACACACCTAGGCCTGTATACTCCTGGACCTGCCCACTCCTGTCTCTGCACACTCTGGAGTTTGCACACGCCTGGGCCTGCACGAACCTGGGCCTGTACACACCTGGGCCTGCACACTCCTTTATCTGCTCACTCCTGAGACTGCATACACCTGGGCCTGCACATTCCTGTATCTGCTCACTCCTGAGACTGCATACACCTGGGCCTGCACATTCCTGTATCTGCACACTCCTCTGTCTGCACACTCCTGGGCCTTCACACACCTGGACCCGCACACTCCTGGGCCTGCGCATCCCAGAGCCTGCACACACCTGGGCCTCTACACTCCTGGGCCAGTACAGTCGTGTGCCTGTTCCGCCCCGTGTCTGCACACTCTTGGGACCGCACAGTCCTGGCTATGCACACTCCTTGGCCTGCAGACTCCTAGGCCTGTTCGACTTCTGTCTGCACACCTCTGGGCCTGCACACTACAGGGCCTGCACATACCTGGGCCTGCACGAACCTGGGCCTCTTCACTGCTGGTCCTGCCCTCTCCTAGGCCTGCACACTCCTGGAACTGTACACTCATGGGCCTGCACACTCCTGGACCTGAACAATCTTGAGCCTGCACAATCCTGGGCCTGTACGCTCCTGGGCCTGCACACTCCTGTGCCTGCCCTCTCTTGGCCCTGCACTCTCCTTGGCCTGCACACTCCTGGCCTGTTCCCTCCTGTGCCGGCACACTCCTGGGACTGCACACTCCTGGGCCTGCCCTGGCCTGGGCCTGCACCCTCCTCTGTCTGCACACTCCTGGGACTGCACAGCCCTGAGCCTGTACACTCCTGGACCTGCACACTTCTGTCTCTGCACACTCTGGTGTCTGCACACTCCTGGACATGCACACTCCTGGGCCTGTACACTCCTAGGCCTGCCTTATCCTGGCCCTGGACACTCTTCTGTCTGCACACTCCTGGGGCTGCACACTCTTGGGCCTGCACACTCCTGGACCTGTACAATCCTGGGCCTTCCCTGGTCTGGGTCTTCCCTGGCCTGGTCCTGCACACTAATGGGCCTGAACACTCCTGGTCCTGTACACACCTCGGCCTGCACCCTACTGGTCCTGCACACTCCTCTGTTTGCACACACATGGAACTGCACACCCCTTGGCCTGCACACTCCCAGACCTGCACAATCTTGAGCCTGCACAATCCTGGGCCTGTACACTCCTGGGCCTACACACCCCCAGGCCTGCACACTGCTGGGCCTGCACACTCCTGAGCCTCCCTTCTCCTGGGCCTGCACAATCCCTCATCTGCACACTCCTAGGCCTGCACACCCTTGGGCCTGCACACTCCTGGGCCTGCACACTCCTGTCTCTGCACACTCCGGGGACTGCACAGTCCTCGGTCTGTATACTCCTGGGCCTGTACACTCCTGGGCCTGCCGTGGCCTGGGCCTGCACACTCCTCAGCCTGCACACTCCTCTGTCTGCACACTCCTGGGCCTGCACACACCTGGGCAGGCACACTCCAGGGCCCTCTGACACCTGTGCCTGCACACTCTTGGGCCTGTCTTCTCCTGGGCCCGCATGAACCTGGGCCTCTTCACTGCTGGTCCTGCCCTCTCCTAAGCCTGCACACTCCTGGAACTGCACACTCATGGGCCTGCAGACTCCTGGACCTGCACAATCTTGAGCCTGCACCATCCTGGGCCTGTACGCTCCTGGGCCTGCACACTCCTGTGCCTGCCCTCTCTTGGCCCTGCACTCTCCTGTGCCTGCACACTCCTGGGCCTGCTCCCACCTATGCCTGCACCCTCCTAGGCCTGTTCCCACGTGTGCCGGCACACTCCTGGGACTGCACACTCCTGGGCCTGCACACTCCTGTGCCTGCCCTCTCTTGGCCCTGCACTCTCCTTGGCCTGCACACTCCTGGCCTGTTCCCTCCTGTGCCTGCACACTCCTGGGCCTGCTCCCACCTATGCCTGCACACTCCTAGGCCTGTTCCCACGTGTGCCGGCACACTCCTGGGACTGCACACTCCTGGGCCTGCCCTGGCCTGGGCCTGCACCCTCCTCTGTCTGCACACTCCTGGGACTGCACAGCCCTGAGCCTGTACACTCCTGGACCTGCACACTTCTGTCTCTGCACACTCTGGTGTCTGCACACTCCTGGGCCTGTACACTCCTAGGCCTGCCCTATCCTGGCCCTGGACACTCTTCTGTCTGCACACTCCTGGGGCTGCACACTCCTGGGCCTGCACACCCCTGGGCATGCCCTCTCCTGGGCCTGCAAACTCCTGGGCCTGCACACTCCTCTGTCTGCACACTCCGGGGCCTTCCCTCTCCTGGGCCTGCCCCCAGTTCGGCCGGCACTCTCCTGGAGCTGCACACTCCTGGGCCTGACCTATCGTACGCCTGCACAGTCCTGGATCTGCACACTTCTGGACCTGCTCCCTCCTGTGCCATCACCCTTCTGGAACTGCACATTGGGCGCCTGCACACTCCTGTGCCTGACACACCTGGGCCTGCACGCTCCTCGGCCTGCACACTCCTCTTGTCTGCACACTCCTCTTGTCTGCACACTCCTGGGCCTGTTCCGTCTTGTGTCTTCACACCTCTCGGCCTGCGCACTCCAGGGCCTGAACACACCTGGGCCTGCACCAACCTGGGCCTGTTCACTCCTGGGCCTGCCCTCTCCTTGGCCGGCACGAACCTGGGCCTAAACACCCCTGGGCCTGCCCTGGCCTGGGCCTGCACACTAATGGGGCTGCACACACCTAGGAATGCACCCACCTGGGCCTACACACCCCTCTGTCTGTACACTCCTGGGCCTGCACACTCCTGGGCATGCACACTCCTCTGTCTGCACACTCCTCGGCCTACACACTCCTAGGCCTGCACACTCCTGGGCCTGCTGACCCCTGTGTCTGCACACTCTTGGGCCTGCACACACCTGGACCTGTACCATCCTGGGCCTTCCCTGGACTGGGTCTTCCCTGGCCTGGGCCTGCACACTACTGGGCCCGCACACTTCTGCAACTGCACACTCATCGGCCTGCAAAGGCACGACCTGCACAATATTGGGCCTGAACACACATAGGCCTTTATCCTCCTGGATCTGCACACTCCTGGGCCTGCACACTGCTGGACCTGCACAGCACTGGGCCTAAACACACCTGGGCCTGCACACTCCTTCTCTGCACACTCCTATCTCTGCACACTCTGGTGTCTACACACTCCAGGGCCTGCACGAACCTAGGCCTGCTCCCTCCTGTGCCTGCATACTCCTGGGCCTGCTCCCACCTGTGCCTGCACACTCCTAGCCCTGTTCCCACCTGTGCTGGCACATTCCTGGGACTGCACACTTCTGTGCCTGCACACTTTTGGGCCTGCACACCCCTGGGCCTGCACACTCCTGGACCTGTACACTCCTGGGCCTTCCCTGGTCTGGGCATTCCCTGGCCTGGGCCTGCAAACTCCTGGGCCTATACACTCCTGGGCCTGCACACTCCTGTACCTGTACACACCTGGGCCTGCCCTGGCCTGGGACTGCACACTAATGGGGCTGCACACACCTAGGAACGCACCCCCCTGGGCCTGCACACTCCTCTGTCTGCACACTCCTGGGCCTGCATAACCCTGGATCTGCACACTCCTGGGCCTGCGCATCCCAGAGCATGCACAGATCTGGGCCTCTACACACCTGGGCCAGTACACACGTGTGCTTGCTCCCCCCCGTGTCTGCAAACTCCTGGGACTGCACAATCCTGGGTCTGCAACACCTTGGCTTGCACACTCATGGGCCTGTTCCGTCTTGTGTCTGCATACCTGTGGGCCTGCACACCCCAGGGCCTGCACACACCTGGGCCTGCACGAACGTGGGCCTCTTGAATCCTGGGCCTGCCCTTTCCTAGGCCTGCCCACACCTGTGCCTACACATTCCTGGGCCTGCACACTCCTGGACCTGTACACTCCTGGGCGTACCCTGGCATGCGCCTGCACACTAATGGGCCTGCACTCTCCAGGGACTGCACCCTCCTGGGCCTGCACACTCCTCTGTCTGCACACTCCTGGGCCTGCCCCAAATTGCCCTGCCCTCTCCTGTGACGGCCCTCACAAGTCCTGCACACTCCTAGGCCTGCACACTCGTGTACCTCCTCCCTCCTGTGCCTGCACACTCCTGGCCATGTACACTCATGGGCCTGCCCTCTGCATGGCGTGCACGGTCCTAGGACTCCCCATTCCTGCGCCTAGACACCCTAGGGCCTGCCCTCTCCTGGGCCTGCACACTCTGGGGCCTGCCCTCACCTGGTTCTGCACACTACTGGGACTGTACACCCCTGGACCTGTACACTGCTGTGCCTTCCCTGGTCTGAGTCTTCCCTGGCCTGGGCCTGAAAACTACTGGGCCTGAAAACTGCTGGAACTGCACACTCATTGGCCTGTAAACTCCAGGACCTGCACAACCTTGGGCTTGAACACACCTGGGCCTGTATACTCCTGGGCCTGCACACTCCTGTCTCTGCCCACTGTGGTGTTAGCACACGCCTGGGCCTGCAAGAACGTGGGCCTGTACACTCCTGGGCCTGCACACACCTGACTTTGCACACTCCGGGGTCTGCACACTCCTCGGTCTGTATACTCCTGGGTTGTACACTCCTGGGCCTGACCTGGCCTGGGCCTGCACGCTCCTGGGCCTGCACACTCCTCTGTCTGCACACTTCTGGGCATGCACAACCCTAGACCCTACACTCCTGGGCCTGCGCATCCCAGAGCCTGAACACACCTGGGCCTCTATACTCCTGGGCCACTACTCTCATGTGCCTGCTCCGCCCCGTGTCTACACACTCCTGGCACTGCACAGTCCTGGACCTGCACACTCCTGGGCCTGCCCTGGCCTGGGCCTGAACACTAATGGGCCTACACACACCTAGGAATGCACCCTCCTGGGCCTGCACACTCCTCTGTCTGCACACTCGTGGGCCTTCCCTGGTCTGGGCCTTCCCTGGCCTGGGCCTGCAAACTACTGGGCCTGCAAACTCCTGGAACTGCACACTCATTGGCCTGCACACTCCAGGACCTGCACAATCTTGGGCTTGAACACACCTAGGCCTGTATACTCCTGGACCTGCACACTCCTGTCTCTGCACACTCTGGAGTTTGCACACGCCTGGGCCTGCACGAACCTGGGCCTGTACACACCTGGGCCTGCACACTCCTTTATCTGCTCACTCCTGAGACTGCATACACCTGGGCCTGCACATTCCTGTATCTGCTCACTCCTGAGACTGCATACTCCTGGGCCTGCAAACTCCTGGGCATGTACAATCCTGGGCCTGCACACTCCTGGACCTGTACACTCCTGGGCCTGCCCTGGCCTGGGCCTGCACACTAATGGGGCTGCACACACCTAGGAATGCACCCTCCTGGGCCTACACACTCCTCTGTGTGCACACTCCTGAGCCTGCACACCCTTGGGCCTGCACACTCCTCTGTCTGCACATTCCTCGGCCTACACACTCCTAGGCCTGCACACTCCAGGGCCTGCTGACTCCTGTGTCTGCACACTCTTGGGCCTGCACACTCCTGGACCTGTACAATCCTGGGCCTTCCCTGGTCTGGGTCTTCCCTGGCCTGGGCCTGCACACTACTGGGCCCGCACACTTCTGCAACTTCACACTCATCGGCCTGCACAGTCCACGACCTGCACAATATTGGGCCTGAACACAACTAGGCCTGTATCCTCCTGGATCTGCACACTCCTGGGCCTGCACACTCCTCTGTCTGCACACTCCTGGGCCTTCACACACCTGGGCCCGCACACTCCTGGGCCTGCGCATCCCAGAGCCTGCACACACCTGGGCCTCTACACTCCTGGGCCAGTACAGTCGTGTGCCTGTTCCGCCCCGTGTCTGCACACTCTTGGGACCGCACAGTCCTGGCTATGCACACTCCTTGGCCTGCAGACTCCTAGGCCTGTTCGACTTCTGTCTGCACACCTCTGGGCCTGCACACTACAGGGCCTGCACATACCTGGGCCTGCACGAACCTGGGCCTCTTCACTGCAGGTCCTGCCCTCTCCTAGGCCTGCACACTCCTGGAACTGCACACTCATGGGCCTGCCGTCTCCTGGGCCTGCACACCCCTGTCTCTGCACACTCCGGGGACTGCACACTCCTCGCTCTGTATACTCCTGGGCGTTTACACTCCTGGGCCTGCCGTGGCCTGGGCCTGCACGCTCCTGGGCCTGCACTCTCCTCTGTCTGCACACTCCTGGGCCTTCACACCCCTGGACCTGCACACTCCTGGGCCTGCGCATCCCAGAGCCTGCACACACTTTAGCCTCTACACTCCTGGGCCAGTACATTCGTGTGACTGCTCCGCCCCGTGTCTGCACACTCCTGGGACTGCACAGTCCTGGCTATGCACACTTCTTGGCCTGCAGACTCCTGGAGTTGTTCGACTTGTGTCTGCACACCTCTGGGCCTGCACACTCCAGGACCTGCAAATCCTGGGCCTGCACACAACTGGGCCTGCACACTACTGGGACTCCACACTCTCTGTCTGCACTCTCCTGGGCCTGCACACACCTGGGCCAGCACACTCCAGGGCCTGCTGACTCCTGTGTCTGCACACTCTTGGGCCTGCCTTCTCCTGGGCCCGCACAATCCCTCGTCTGCACACTCCTGGGCCGCACGCTCCTGGGCTTTTCCTCGCCTGGGCCTGCCCCCAGTTCGGCCCGCCCTCTCCTGGACCTGCACACTCTTGGGCCTGCACACTCCTCGGCCTGCCCTCTCCTGGGCCTGCACTCTCCTTGGCCTGCACACTCCTGGGCTTGCACACTCCTGGACCTGCACACTACTGGGCCTGCTGAATCCTGTGTCTGCCCACTCCTGCGTCTGCACACTCGTGTGCCTCCTCCCTCCTGTGCCTGAACACTCCTAGGCATGCACACACCTGGGCCTGCCCTCTCTTGGCCCTGCACTCTCCTTGGCCTGCACACTCCTGGCCTGTTCCCTCCTGCGCCTGAACACCCTTAGGCCTCCCCTACCTGGTTCTGCACACTCCTGGGTTGCACACTCCTGGGCCTGCTCCCACCTATGCCTGCACACTCCTAGGCCTGTTGCCACGTGTGCCGGCACACTCCTGGGACTGCACACTCCTGGGCCTGCCATGGCCTGGGCCTGCACCCTCCACTCTCTGCACACTCCTGGGACTGCTCAGGCCTGAGCCTGTACACTCCTGGGCCTGCACACTTCTGTCTCTGCACACTCTGGTGTCTGCACACTCCTGGACATGCACACTCCTGGGCCTGTACACTCCTAGGCCTGCCCTGGCCTGGGCCTGCACCCTACTGAGCCTGCACACTCCTCTGTATGCACACTCCTGGGCCTGCACACTACTGGGCCTGCACACTCCTGGGCCTCCTCCCACCTATGCCTGCACACTCCTAGGCCTGTTCCCACCTGTGCCAGCAATCTCCTGGGCCTACACACTCCTGCACCTGCACAGTCCTGTGTCTGCACAACCCTGGGCAAGCACACTCTGGGCCTGCACACCCCTGGCCATGCCCTATCCCGGGCCAGCCCCCACTTCGCCCGACCCTCTCATGGACCTGCACACTCCAGGGTCTGCTCACATCTGTCCCTGCACACTCCTGGGCCGGCCCTCTCCAGTGTCTCCACACTCCTGGGCCCGCACACTCCTGGGCCTGCATACTCCTGGACCTGCCCTGTCCCTGGCACCAGCCTCCTTCACCCCAACGGTGCCACTCACACGGCTGTGGCGTCTAGCCAGGAGCCCCCAACCGAAACCCCTCCCGAGGGACCCCCTTGCCGGTCCCCAGGGAAGCAGCGGGGCTCCTCTTACCTGCGAGGCGGAGACGTAGTCCAGCTGCAGCCTGACGTCCAGCTGCCGGGCGTGCAGGGCCAGCGTGCATGAGGACAGCAGGATGGCCGTGATCGGCTGGAAGCTGCCCCCGGAGCCACTACCGCCCCTTGGGGAAGAGGAGGAGGAAAATCCACGTCAGTGCCAAGAACACAGGACCCGTCCACAGAGGGCCCCTCAGGTGTGACAACCCCAGAGGCGCCCGCAGCCGACCTGGGCTGAGAGCCACTTCTCTCGCGGAAGCTCAAGGACCTATGCTGAGCCTCCCTCTCCCTCCCTAAAGAGGGAAAACCCAGAGGTTTTCTAACTTTGCACTCACTGTCCATGTATCAGCCATGTCTAGTTTACCTCCCCAGCACGGCAGACCCCCTCCCTGCCTTCCCCACCCCCTGCAGGCGGCTCTCGGGGGCTGGGGGGGGCGCCCTTCCTCCCTGAGGCCAGCCCTGCTGGGGCAGCAGGTGTAATAGAAAAGACCAGATCTGACTGCCTATTAGATCTGTTCTTTTTCCTTTAACCCTCTGCTGTTTTCCAGGCTGTCTTACCAGCTCTGCACCTTTTGGAAATCAATGTTGCCTTCAGCCTGAAATTGACAGAAGAGCCTGTTCTCAAGGCTCTCAGCCTTCAGGATAAAACCTCTTTTGCTCTCCCATACACACAAGCAGCTGCAGAACAGAAAGTAACATTTGTTTTGTTAGAGGTTTTACAGGGGCCCCATGAGCTGAACCACAACTGCAAAAACAAAGAATTCCTGCACCAAGGACTTTGCACCAACCACCCACAAGCCCTCTCCTTTTTAGCGTAAAAGGAGCCTGAATTCTCACTCGGAGAAGGTGGCTCTCCAGGACATTAGCCTGCCATCTTCTCGGTCAGCTGGCTTTCCAAATCAACTCACTATTCTTTACCCCGACACCGCGTCTCCCGATTTCTTGGCCTGTCGTGCGACTTGCGGAATGAGTGTGGACTTGGAAACACAGGGAAGGAAAGCCAAGTCAGGACTCTCACCCTCTGCCTCTGCTCAGAATACCACCAACGGGTTGCTGGGACAGTGGACGGAAAACTGAGGCTGCAACACGACCATGAGCACTGGGCCTGGGTGGGAGAGATGGCGGGTGCTGTCCGAAGCGCACCCGGCCTCCTTCCGAGTCACATCACACCCACGTCCCCAGACCCAGGGAGGCCTGGAGCCCCACACAGCAGAGCGCCTCCAAACCTGCAGATGCCCAGTGACCGGTCCACTGTGCACCCTCTGGCGCCCTCCTCCCCGCTCCTCCTCCTTCTGCCCCGCTGGCTCAGCCCTGGTCCCACCACATCCTCACCCAGGGCCAGCACTGCTGCAGGAACACCCTCGGCAGGCCGCCCAGCCTCACGCCCTCAGGTCCGCACACCTGGTTGGTGCAGCTCTGCCCCTTTCCAGCCCTCACCACCGACTCTCCAACCGCCTGCTCTCCCGCCCTCCGCCCCCAGTCCTACAGAGCGCCTCCTCTGGTCACGGCATCCTGCCCTCCAGGGTCGACAGGGCCTGCACAATCCTGGGCCTGCACACAACTGGGCCTGCACACTCCTGGACCTGCGCACTCCTGGACCTACGCACACCTGGGCCTGCAGGAACCTGGGCCTGTACACTCCCGGGCCCGTTCCGTATTGTATCTGCACACTTCTGGGCCTGCACGCTCCTGGACCTGCGCACACCTGGGCCTGCACGAACTTTGGCCTGTACACTCCTGTATCTGCTCACTCTTGTGACTGCATACTCCTGGGCCTGTACAACCCTGGGCCTTCTCTCTCCTGGGCCTGCCCCAGTTCGGCCGGCACTCTCCTGGAGCTGCACACTCCTGGGCCTGACCTATCGTACGCCTGCACAGTCCTGGATCTGCACACTTCTGGACCTGCTCCCTCCTGTGCCATCACCCTTCTGGGACTGCACACTTGTGCGCCTGCACACCCCTGTGCCTGACACACCTGGGCCTGCACGCTCCTCGGCCTGCACACTCCTCTTGTCTGCACACTCCTGGGCCTCACCTATCCTACGCCTGCACAGTCCTGGATCTGCACACTTCTGGGCCTGCTCCCTCCTGTGCCATCACACTTCTGGGACTGCACACTTGTGCGCCTGCACACTCCTGTGCCTGACACACCTGGGCCTGTACGCTCCTGGGCCTGTACACTCCTGGGCCAGCCCTGGCCTGGGCCTGAATACTAATGGGCCTGCACACTCCTGGGACTGTACCCTCCTGGGCCAGCACACTCCTCTGTCTGCACACTCCTGGGCCTGCACAACCCAGAGCCTGCACACACCTGGGCTGAACACTCCTGTGCCAGTACACTCGTGTGCCTGCTCCCTCCCGTGTCTGCACATTCCTGGGCCTGTACAGTCCTGGGTCTGCACACTCTTTGGCCTGCACACTCCTTGGCCTGTTCCGTATTGTGTCTGCACACTACTGGGTCGGCACACCCTAGAGCCTGCACACTCCTGGGCATGCCCTCTCCTGGGCCTGCACTCTCTTCGGCCTGAACACTCCTAAGCTTGCACACTCCTGGACTTGTACACTCCTGGGCCTGCCCTGGCCTGGGCCTGCACACTAATAGGCCTGACACTCCTGGGAATGCACACTCCTGGGCCTGCACACTCCTCTGTCTGCACACTCCTGGGCCTGCCCCATTTGGCCCTGCCCTCTCCTGTGACGGCCCTCACCTGTCCTGCACACACCTGGGCCTGAACACTACAGGCCCTGCACACATCTGGCCCTCTACCCTCCAGGGCCTGCCTTCTACTGGGACCGAACAATCCCTCGTCTGCACACTCCTGGGCCTGCACGCTCCTGGGCCTTTCCGTGCCTGGGCCTGCCCCCAATTCGGCTGGCCCTCTCCTGGACCTGCACACTCTTCGGCCTGCACACTCCTGGGACTGCACTCTCCTTGGCCTGCACACTCTTGGGCCTTCTCCCTCCTGTGCCTGCACACTCATAGGCCTGTTCCAACCTGTGCCGGCACACCTCTGGGTCTGCACACTACTGTGATGCATACTCCTGGGCCTGCACACTCCTGGACTTGTACACTCCTGGGCCTGCACACTAATGGGCCTGCACACTCCTGGAAATGTACCATCCTGGGCCTGCACACTCCTCTGTCTGCACACTCCTAGGCCTGCACACTCCTGGGCCTGCACATCCCAGAGCCTGCACACACCTGGGCCTCTACACTCCTGGGCCAGTACACTCGAGTACCTGCTCTACCCCGTGTTTGCACACCCCTGAGACTGCACAGTCCCAGGTCTGCACACTCTTTGGCCTGCACACTCCTAGGCCTGTTCCGTCTTGTGTCTGCAGACCTCTGGGGCTGCACACTCCAGGGCCTACACACACCTGGGCCTGCACGAATCTGGGCCTGTTCACTCCTGGGCCTGCACACTCCTGTCTCTGCACACTCCTGGCCTTGGATACTCCTGGGACAGTACACTCCTGGGACTGACCTGCCCTGGGCCTGCACTCTCCTGGCCCTGGACAAGCTTCTGTCTGCACACACCTGGGGCTGCACACTCCTGGGCCTGCACACTCCTGGGCCTGCCCTCTCCTGGGCCTACACTCTCCTTGGCCTGCACACTCCTGGGCCTGCTCCCTCCTGTGCCGGCACACTCCTGGGCCTACTCCCACTTGTGCCTGCACACTCCTAGGCCTGTTCCCACCTGTGCCGGCACACTCCTGGGACTACACACTCCTATGTCTGCACACCCCTGGGCCTGCACACTCCTGGACCTGTACACTCTTGGGCCTGCACAATAATGGGCCTGCACACTCCTGGAAATGCACCCTCCTGGGCCTGCACACTCCTCTGTCTGCACACTACTAGGCCTGCACACTCCAGGGCCTGCTGACTTCTGTGTCTGCACACTCTTGGGCCTGCCTTCTCCTGGGCCCGCACAATCCCTCGTCTGCACACTCCTGGGCCTGCCCCATTTGGCCCTGCCCTCTCCTGTGACGGCCCTCACCTGTCCTGCACACACCTGGGCCTGAACACTACAGGCCCTGCACACATCTGGCCCTCTACCCTCCAGGGCCTGCCTTCTACTGGGACCGAACAATCCCTCGTCTGCACACTCCTGGGGCCTGCACGCTCCTGGGCCTTTCCGTGCCTGGGCCTGCCCCCAATTCGGCTGGCCCTCTCCTGGACCTGCACACTCTTGGGCCTGCACACTCCTGGGACTGCACACTCCTGGGACTGCACTCTCCTGGGACTGCACACTCTTGGGCCTGCACACTCCTGGGCCTGCACACTCCTGGGCATGCCCTCTCTTCGGCCTGTACACTCCTGGACCTGCACACTCCTACACTTGTACACACCTGGGCCTGCCCTGGCCTGGGCCTGCACACTAATGGGCCTGAACACTCCTGTGCCTGCACACTCCTGGGCCTTTCCTTGCCTGCACCTGCCCCCAATTTGGCAGAACCCGGTCCCAGTATCCATCCAACCTGCAGGGGACTGTGTGGGAATCACACAAGGGTGTGTGACCAGAAGGCAAAAAAAAAGCAGGGAGCCACTGTGGGGCAGCGCACCCTAGAGGCCTAGATGGGGCACTGGGCCTGAATCTGACATGACAGAACGACCTAGGAGGTCGCATGCCAGAATGGACGATATCAGAGTTGTGTTTAATTTCAACCCGCCGACAGGGAGCTGGGAAGCAGGCGGCAAGGAGGGTGACTTTCCCCAGATCCCAGGGCAGACCCCGGCCTGTGTGGGGTGTGCCCTGCTCCCCACAAGCCCTCTGTGGGGCCCTTCCTTTGCTGAGTCTGTGCATGAGCTCCCTGTGATGCCAGCCCGCAGAGGTGACAGGTGCAGTAGGTGTTTGTGGTTCTAGAGACATGATGGCTTTCCTAGGAAGCAGGGTCCTGAATGATCCCCACTGGGCCAATGGGGGATTGGGGAGACCCTGAGAAGCAGGTGGCTTGTCCAGGGTGACAGCACTGCTGGCGGGGGAGCCGGGTCTGAACCCAGCTGTGTCGTCAGAGCTGTGACCCTGGCTGCATCCAGGCCTCCCCAGGGCAATAGGAGGGGCCGAGTTGGTGTCACTGGGTGGACATGGCATGGGGTGGGAAGTGAGCCATCAGCAGCCCAGAGAGGCCCTTGGGGAGCTTTGTGTAAGGAGGAAGCTTGGGGAAGGGGACCCCAGGAAGTGACCTCACTTCCCTGGCAACAGAGCCCAACAGAACTTGGGACCCAGGTCACCAGGCACCCGCTGTGTAGAGAAGGACACTTCTCAACTGACTTGGCTGGTGAACTCAGCTCAGCTCAGACATGTTTTGTTGCATCCCAAGATCCCGAGGTCGCGGCCCCCGGAAAGCCCGCAGCAACGGCCTTTGCCAACAGTGCCGACAGTGGGTCGGGTCTCACCCCAGGCGCCTCTGGCCTTTTGGCCAGAGGGACCGAAAGGTAACACAGGGAGGCCCAGGGCAGGCCCGCCCAGGCCGGGTCACCACTCAGACCCCACCCGGGTGGCCCCACGGCCCCTTCCTGACTGGTGGCGGTGGGGCAGTCATGTTGGGGGGGGGTCCTGCCTCAAGCAAGAGCAGGCTGAGGAAGGGTCAGAGGCCTGGGGGGCCGATCACGTCCCCAGCCTGGGTCCAAGTGGGCTGGCTGGGATGTGGAGAACCGGGGCAGGGCCCTGCTGCCCGAGGTGGCGCCCATGCCCTAGGGTGTGTCTCTTGCCTCCCGGGTGACTGAGATGACCAAGGTCCCAGTCTGATCTGGCAGCAGAGGGTCGAGTGGGGCAGAAGCAGGAGTGGTCCTGGCCGGGCAGGGCTCTGAGACCTCCGGACCGGGCCGGCTGCCGGTCACTGTCATTGCAGAGCCAGACACCGCAGGATCCGGGGAACCAGGACACTCATGCCACCTCTCCAAGTGAGGGGCTGGTGTGCCACACTGTGGAAGGCCAGCACAGGCTCCAGAAGAGTCTGGGTATGAAGGGCTCCCCACCACCATGGCCTCCTGCCCAGACATCGCCCAGGTCTCTCCCCAGGATCTTGCCCAGGGCTGAGGGGCAGCTCAGCACCCCCGGCTCTGACCTGGAGCACCGTGCCCACCTCCTGGGGATTCAGGTAGAGGACCAGGAGCCCCCCGAAGCAGAGCCCAAAGGTGAGAAGGGCGGGGCCGGTGTGGGTGTGTAGGTGAGGGAGGGCGGAGGGCTGGGCCACACAGGGAGGCATCCCCAAAGTCTGTAGTTGGGACCAGAGCAAAGACTGGCCTCAGACCACCTGTCTGGAAGAATTCAGTCACAGAACAAGTGCCTGTGGGCACTTGCTCAGTGGGAGCTGCCTGCAAAGCTCTGGGAAGATTTCTGTCCTTGAAAAGGCACGTGGAAAGGGAGGCATGTGGGTACCTTTTTCCAGGTTGTGCCTGAGCAGAACCACTAGACTTAAAGCTCTCTCCACGTCCAACAGTTACAGGTCCAGAGCAGGCAGAGGCAGGGGAAGACGCCAGAAAACAAAAACAGGACCACCAGGGTCCAGCACGAGACCGCGAACACCCTCCAGCTGCTCCTGCTGAACATGAAGATCCTGCTGCTCCAGCTGCATATGAAGAGCCTGCCGCTCCTGCTGATCTTGCCACTCCCGAAGAGCCTGCAGCTCCTACTGATCTTGCCGCTCCTGAACAGCCTGCAGCTCCTGAAGAGCCCGCCGCTCCTGAAGCGCCTGCCATTCCTGCTGATCTAGCTGCTCCTGAAGAGCCTGCTGCTCCTGCTCATCTAGCCGCTCCTGAACAGCCTGCAGCTCCTGAAAAGCCTGCAGCTCCTGAAGAGCCTGCCGCTCCTGCTGATCTTGCCACTCCTGAAGAGCCTGCTGCTCCTGCTGCTCTAGCCGCTCCTGAAGAGCCCGCCACTCCTGAAGAACCTGCCGCTCCTGCTGATCTAGCCGCTCCTGAAGAGCCCGCCATTCCTGCTGATCAAGCCGCTCCTGAAGAGCCTGCCGCTTCTGCTGATCTAGCCGCTCCTGAAGAGCCTGCCGCTCCTGAAGAGCCCGCCGATCCTGAAGAGCCTGCTGTTCCTGCTGATCTAGCCGCTCCTGAAGCGCCTGCCATTCCTGCTGATCTAGCCACTCCTGAAGAGCCCGCTGCTCCTGCTAATCTAGCCGCTCCTGAACAGCCTGCAGCTCCTGAAGAGCCTGCCGCTCCTGCTGATCTTGCCACTCCTGAAGAGCCTGCCGCTCCTGCTGCTCTAGCCGCTCCTGAAGAGCCCGCCACTCCTGAAGAACCTGCCGCTCCTGCTGATCTAGCCGCTCCTGAAGAGCCTGCCGCTCCTGCTGATCTTGCCACTCCTGAAGACCCTGCAGCTCCTGCTGATCTTGCCACTCCTGAAGAGCCTGCAGCTCCTGCTGATCTTGCCGCTCCTGAAGAGCCCGCTACTCCTGAAGAGCCCGCCGCTCCTGCTGATCTTGCCACTCCTGAAGAGCCTGCAGCTCCTACTGATCTTGCCGCTCCTGAACAGCCTGCAGCTACTGAAGAGCCCGACGCTCCTGAAGAACCTGCCGCTCCTGCAGATCTAGCCGCTCCTGAAGAGCCCGCCATTCCTGCTGATCTAGCCGCTCCTGAAGCGCCTGCCGCTCCTGCTGATCTAGCCACTCCAGAAGAGCCCGCTGCTCCTGATCATCTAGCCGCTCCAGAACAGCCTGCAGCTCTTGAAAAGCCTGCAGCTCCTGAAGAGCCTGCCGCTCCTGCTGCTCTAGCCGCTCCTGAAGAGCCCGCTGCTCCTGCTGATCTAGCCGCTCCTGAAGAGCCCGCCGCTCCTGAAGAGCCCGCCGGTCCTGCTGATCTAGCCGCTCCTGAAGAGCCTGAAGCTCCTGAAGAGCCTGCCGCTCCTGCTGATCTTGCCACCCCTGAAGAGCCTGCAGCTCCTGCTGATCTTGCCGCTCCTGAAGAGCCCGCCGCTCCTGAAGAACCTGCCGTTCCTGCTGATCTAGCCGCTCCTGAAGAGCCTGCCGCTCCTGCTGATCTTGCTGCTCCTGAAAAGCCTGCAGATCCTGCACCTGCACCTGCGCCGCTGGGCAGTGGAGAACCATTTCGGGCATCATCACCCCTTAGGGCTGAGCCCCCTCTGCCCCCTCCTACACCTTCTCCAAAATCCCAACATGTATCCCCTCCCCTACCCGAAGTTGACTTCCCTACCCCTGAATTTGCTTTTGTTTTCTTCTTCTTTAGTTTAGTTTATTTGTTTTACATCATTTATGGCATTCTATAATTTTCCATTTCCCACTTCCTTTAATAAAATACAGATTTTTTCCCTTTTAAACTGCATTTCAGGAACATTAAGTGCATTCCCATGCTGTCCGACCATCACTACCATGTAGTTTTATGCTATTTATGCCCGTGAAGTACATCCCACCACGGCCTCAAACCCCTCATCTGAGGACGGACTGATGCCTGAAATGGTGGGAGATGACAGGTGTGGGCACGTTGCTGGGATCAGAGTTGATCCCAGGGAACCCACTGTATTGATGGGCAGCAGGTTCAGTGTCCAGGTGCTCTGTTCCGGGGAGGGCGGCTAGAGATGTGCAGAGTCCCCTCCCAGCGGTCCCCGTGCCTGTGTTGGGAACTGACCATCAAGGGAAGCCTGGTGAATGAACCGGACGCTAGAAAGGGACACCCCTAACTCCCCCAATTTGGAAGGCGGGGCTCCTTCTCCCTGCTGAGTGATGTGGCAACTGAGAATATCACACCCCCCACGCCCTAGCAGAAACTTCTCCTCTCACAGAGCCCACCCTCCCATGGGTCCCACTTTCCCCTGAACCCAGAGGCAGAGCCCCTCTGCCAGACAAGGGATGGGTAGGAGGGGTGGCTGCAACCTTACGGGAGTGGGCGTGCACCGTGCTTGACCCCTGAGCTCCCAGCTGTGCAGCAGAGGCCCAGGGAGGACTTGCCAGGGAGGGCCGCAGGGCAGGGGCAGGGCTGAGTTCTGCATGAATCCTGACTATGCGGGGGCCGAGGGACCTGGTTTTGAGCCACGTCCTGGGTCTGGGCACGATGCCTTGTGATCCCACAAGGGAGACCTCTCTGCTCTCATTGTTCAGATGGGAAGACTTGAGCCTGCCCACCTGAAGCGACGCCCTGCTTCCCCAATTGGGGAGGAGGCTGAGTTGGACTGGGCCCCACAATCTTCAAGGAAGATTGCTCTCCCCAAGGTTGGCTCTCTGGGTATAAACCTGGGCAAGGGAGTCCTGACTACCCCCTGCGCCTGCTCTGTGCTGGTAACCTCAGTACACAGAAGCCTTGAGTCTCAGTCCACCCAGGAACCAAACGTTCACCCGCCTACAGCAGAGACAACTGAGGCTCAAAGAGGAAGGTCTGCCCTGGAGATGGTGTGGAGGCCCAAGTCTCAGAAGACAGGTGAAGCCAGGGTCTCAAGGATACTGCACAAACAGGACTTCACTCTGAACTGGGAATGTTGTGGAAAGACCCTGGGGGCCAGGGTGGAGGAGATGGGAAGCAGACCAGAGCCCGGGGGAAGGCAGGGAGCCCCAGGAATGCCTCCATGCCCTCGGCACAGGGCAGGGGAGCAGCTCTGAAGATATGACAGCCGAGGCTGCCCAGGGGGCCTTCATCACTACCACTTTGCTCGGATGACCTCAACAGCCCCATGACCACACCCATTTGACAGATGCAGACAGACACCAAGTTAGCCACCAGGCTGACAAGGAGAGGAGCTGGGATCAAATCCAGGATCAGATTCCAAGTGCTCCGCTCGCTGGCCCCAGACTAAGCCTGCCTGCCAAAACCGACCCCAGGGCCTCCCGCCTGGCACTCTATATATACCTCAGTGGGCTCCCCTGCTGAGCCATCCCATCCCATCCCATCACACTGAGACAAAAGCACAAGAGGCCTGGGGTCCAGGAGACAGGACTGGTAGCAGGGCCAGGGTGGGCACGTTCTGCCCACCCCCCTTTGCTGCCCCAGCCCAGGTGTCAAGTGGAAGCCTGACTGACGTGGAAACTGGCAGTGGGTGGGAGAGACAGGATGCCCCTTAGTTTCCCTGGCAACTGCTGCAGAACTGAGTCTTTCAGGATAAATTCAAGTTAGGCCTCAGCTGCTGAAACACCCATTATTTCAAGGCTGGTTACCTTGGTGACCCAGGTGGTGAGGACGTGGTGGGAGGAGGGGGTGGAGAGGCCAGGCAGGGGGCCACCGGCTCAGAGGACAGGCTGACCCTCAGACCTAGACATGACCCTGGTCACACACTGAGCCTTGAATTTCATCACAGACTGACCTCGGGTCCTGACACAGGGTGCCTGGCCCTTATCACAGACGAGCCCTGTTCCTGGTCCCAGACCGCCACCTGAGCTTGGCCGCGCAACCACCACGGAGGGACACTCAGCGAGTGGTGACTGCTACTTCTGTTATCATTGCTGTGCCGTTAACGTGCGTCCCACTCACAGCTGACACCTAACGAATGTCATTCAGACTAGCGTAACCGCAATGGGGGACTGTTCGCAAGGACTCCTGGGGCCCACAGTGCTCGGCAGAGGCTCGCAGGACCCCCTCTGCTGGGTGGCCACAGGGCTCCTGGGCTGGGTGGGCTGTGAGGGGGCAGCAGAGGAGTGGGCAAGGCTGGGGGGTGGGCTGCCCCTCCAGGCCCAGAAGGAAGCAGCCATTCTCCCCCGGCTCAACGCCCCCTCTGTCTGGAAGCCTCACTTTCATCTCATTACCTGATAAACTGAGCAAATGAACGGCAGCCAGGCAGCCTTGGCCACCCAGGAGACAGGGCACACGGTCAGGGGGCTCCCAGCCTCCTTCCCACCCTGGCGCCCCAGCCTGCAGGCTATGGCCTCTCTGGCCCACGGGGCCTCAGTCGGCCGGGATGAGGGCCCTGGGAGAGGCCCGCATCCTGCTAGGCCTTCCTGCTTCCTGGGCAGAGCTCTCCCCAGCCCAGCAGGTGAGGCAGCAGAGGCAGTGGGTCCGCCCCTGTCCATTCCTGCCCTGTCCTCGCCCACCAGGCCGGTTCCCCAGGCATCCAGGCCGTACTCCACGACCTGTGAAGTTAGGGCGTGTCCTGGGGCATGGAGTTCCTCCTCAGCCCAGTACATGGATGTGCAAATGAGGACCACAGGGGACAGGACAGCTCTCTGAATTCCCCCACCCAGTCCCCAGTCCCCTCCACCCTAGCCCCCATGGGTCCTGACTTGGGCCATCTGTCCAGAGGCAGGCAAACGCAGAGAAGACTACCATGAGAGGGAGAGGGATACAGAGCTAAGAGGCCAGGAGAGCAGGAGAGCAGCTGCAGAGGTGCAGCCAGGCAGGGACAGAGGTGGAGGACAGGGGACAGTTGCTCAGGCCCAACAAACACTTCCCACTTGAGCCTGCACATTCCTGGGCCTGCACACTGCTGGGCCTGCACAAACCTGGGCCTGCACGAACCTGGGACTCTTGACAGCCGTGCCTGCCCTCTCCTAGGCATTCACACTCCTGGAACTGCACACTCATTGGCCTGCACCCACCTGGAGCTGCACAATCATGAGCCTGCACATACTTGGGCCTGCACCCTGCTGGGCCTGCACATTTCTGGGCCTGCCTTCTCCTGGGCCCGCACAATCCCTCATCTGCACACTCCTGGGCCTGGACATTCCTGGGCCTGCAGAGTACTGGGCCTGTATACCCCTGGGCCTGCACACTCCTGTCTCTGCACACTCCGGGTTCTGCACACTCCTCGGTCTGTATACTCCTGGGCCTGTACACACCTGGGCCTGCACACTCCTCTGTCTGCACACTCCTGGGCCAGCACACCCATGGAACTGCACACTCTGGTGTCTTCACACTCCTGGGCCTGCACGCTCCTGGGCCTTTCCTCACCTGGGCCTGCCCCCAGTTCGGCCCGCCCTCTCCTGGACCTGCACACTCTTGGGCCTGCACACTCCTGGGCCTGCACACTCCTGTCTCTGCACACTCCGGGGTCTGCACACTCCTCGGTCTGTATACTCCTGGGCCTGTACACTCCTGGGCCTGCCCTCTCCTTGGCCGGCACGAACCTGGGCCTAAACACCCCTGGGCCTGCCCTGGCCTGGGCCTGCACACTAATGGGGCTGCACACACCTAGGAATGCACCCACCTGGGCCTACACACTCTTCTGTCTGTACACTCCTGGGCCTGCACACTCCTGGGCATGCACACTCCTCTGTCTGCACACTCCTCGGCCTACACACTCCTAGGCCTGCACACTCCTGGGCCTGCTGACCCCTGTGTCTGCACACTCTTGGGCCTGCACACACCTGGACCTGTACCATCCTGGGCCTTCCCTGGACTGGGTCTTCCCTGGCCTGGGCCTGCACACTACTGGGCCCGCACACTTCTGCAACTGCACACTCATCGGCCTGCAAAGGCACGACCTGCACAATATTGGGCCTGAACACACATAGGCCTTTATCCTCCTGGATCTGCACACTCCTGGGCCTGCACACTGCTGGACCTGCACAGCACTGGGCCTAAACACACCTGGGCCTGCACACTCCTTCTCTGCACACTCCTATCTCTGCACACTCTGGTGTCTACACACTCCAGGGCCTGCACGAACCTAGGCCTGCTCCCTCCTGTGCCTGCATACTCCTGGGCCTGCTCCCACCTGTGCCTGCACACTCCTAGCCCTGTTCCCACCTGTGCTGGCACATTCCTGGGACTGCACACTTCTGTGCCTGCACACTTTTGGGCCTGCACACCCCTGGGCCTGCACACTCCTGGACCTGTACACTCCTGGGCCTTCCCTGGTCTGGGCATTCCCTGGCCTGGGCCTGCAAACTCCTGGGCCTATACACTCCTGGGCCTGCACACTCCTGTACCTGTACACACCTGGGCCTGCCCTGGCCTGGGACTGCACACTAATGGGGCTGCACACACCTAGGAATGCACCCCCCTGGGCCTGCACACTCCTCTGTCTGCACACTCCTGGGCCTGCATAACCCTGGATCTGCACACTCCTGGGCCTGCGCATCCCAGAGCATGCACAGATCTGGGCCTCTACACACCTGGGCCAGTACACACGTGTGCTTGCTCCCCCCCGTGTCTGCAAACTCCTGGGACTGCACATTCCTGGGTCTGCAACACCTTGGCTTGCACACTCATGGGCCTGTTCCGTCTTGTGTCTGCATACCTGTGGGCCTGCACACCCCAGGGCCTGCACACACCTGGGCCTGCACGAACGTGGGCCTCTTGAATCCTGGGCCTGCCCTTTCCTAGGCCTGCCCACACCTGTGCCTACACATTCCTGGGCCTGCACACTCCTGGACCTGTACACTCCTGGGCGTACCCTGGCATGCGCCTGCACACTAATGGGCCTGCACTCTCCAGGGACTGCACCCTCCTGGGCCTGCACACTCCTCTGTCTGCACACTCCTGGGCCTGCCCCAAATTGCCCTGCCCTCTCCTGTGACGGCCCTCACAAGTCCTGCACACTCCTAGGCCTGCACACTCGTGTACCTCCTCCCTCCTGTGCCTGCACACTCCTGGCCATGTACACTCATGGGCCTGCCCTCTGCATGGCGTGCACGGTCCTAGGACTCCCCATTCCTGCGCCTAGACACCCTAGGGCCTGCCCTCTCCTGGGCCTGCACACTCTGGGGCCTGCCCTCACCTGGTTCTGCACACTACTGGGACTGTACACCCCTGGACCTGTACACTGCTGTGCCTTCCCTGGTCTGAGTCTTCCCTGGCCTGGGCCTGAAAACTACTGGGCCTGAAAACTGCTGGAACTGCACACTCATTGGCCTGCAAACTCCAGGACCTGCACAACCTTGGGCTTGAACACACCTGGGCCTGTATACTCCTGGGCCTGCACACTCCTGTCTCTGCCCACTGTGGTGTTAGCACACGCCTGGGCCTGCAAGAACGTGGGCCTGTACACTCCTGGGCCTGCACACACCTGACTTTGCACACTCCGGGGTCTGCACACTCCTCGGTCTGTATACTCCTGGGTTGTACACTCCTGGGCCTGACCTGGCCTGGGCCTGCACGCTCCTGGGCCTGCACACTCCTCTGTCTGCACACTTCTGGGCATGCACAACCCTAGACCCTACACTCCTGGGCCTGCGCATCCCAGAGCCTGAACACACCTGGGCCTCTATACTCCTGGGCCACTACTCTCATGTGCCTGCTCCGCCCCGTGTCTACACACTCCTGGCACTGCACAGTCCTGGACCTGCACACTCCTGGGCCTGCCCTGGCCTGGGCCTGAACACTAATGGGCCTACACACACCTAGGAATGCACCCTCCTGGGCCTGCACACTCCTCTGTCTGCACACTCGTGGGCCTTCCCTGGTCTGGGCCTTCCCTGGCCTGGGCCTGCAAACTATTGGGCCTGCAAACTCCTGGAACTGCACACTCATTGGCCTGCACACTCCAGGACCTGCACAATCTTGGGCTTGAACACACCTAGGCCTGTATACTCCTGGACCTGCACACTCCTGTCTCTGCACACTCTGGAGTTTGCACACGCCTGGGCCTGCACGAACCTGGGCCTGTACACACCTGGGCCTGCACACTCCTTTATCTGCTCACTCCTGAGACTGCATACACCTGGGCCTGCACATTCCTGTATCTGCTCACTCCTGAGACTGCATACTCCTGGGCCTGCAAACTCCTGGGCATGTACAATCCTGGGCCTGCACACTCCTGGACCTGTACACTCCTGGGCCTGCCCTGGCCTGGGCCTGCACACTAATGGGGCTGCACACACCTAGGAATGCACCCTCCTGGGCCTACACACTCCTCTGTGTGCACACTCCTGAGCCTGCACACCCCTGGGCCTGCACACTCCTCTGTCTGCACATTCCTCGGCCTACACACTCCTAGGCCTGCACACTCCAGGGCCTGCTGACTCCTGTGTCTGCACACTCTTGGGCCTGCACACTCCTGGACCTGTACAATCCTGGGCCTTCCCTGGTCTGGGTCTTCCCTGGCCTGGGCCTGCACACTACTGGGCCCGCACACTTCTGCAACTTCACACTCATCGGCCTGCACAGTCCACGACCTGCACAATATTGGGCCTGAACACAACTAGGCCTGTATCCTCCTGGATCTGCACACTCCTGGGCCTGCACACTCCTCTGTCTGCACACTCCTGGTCCTTCACACACCTCGACCCGCACACTCCTGGGCCTGCGCATCCCAGAGCCTGCACACACCTGGGCCTCTACACTCCTGGGCCAGTACAGTCGTGTGCCTGTTCCGCCCCGTGTCTGCACACTCTTGGGACCGCACAGTCCTGGCTATGCACACTCCTTGGCCTGCAGACTCCTAGGCCTGTTCGACTTCTGTCTGCACACCTCTGGGCCTGCACACTACAGGGCCTGCACATACCTGGGCCTGCACGAACCTGGGCCTCTTCACTGCAGGTCCTGCCCTCTCCTAGGCCTGCACACTCCTGGAACTGCACACTCATGGGCCTGCCGTCTCCTGGGCCTGCACACCCCTGTCTCTGCACACTCCGGGGACTGCACACTCCTCGCTCTGTATACTCCTGGGCCTTTACACTCCTGGGCCTGCCGTGGCCTGGGCCTGCACGCTCCTGGGCCTGCACTCTCCTCTGTCTGCACACTCCTGGGCCTTCACACCCCTGGACCTGCACACTCCTGGGCCTGCGCATCCCAGAGCCTGCACACACTTTAGCCTCTACACTCCTGGGCCAGTACATTCGTGTGACTGCTCCGCCCCGTGTCTGCACACTCCTGGGACTGCACAGTCCTGGCTATGCACACTTCTTGGCCTGCAGACTCCTGGGGTTGTTCGACTTGTGTCTGCACACCTCTGGGCCTGCACACTCCAGGACCTGCAAATCCTGGGCCTGCACACAACTGGGCCTGCACACTACTGGGACTCCACACTCTCTGTCTGCACTCTCCTGGGCCTGCACACACCTGGGCCAGCACACTCCAGGGCCTGCTGACTCCTGTGTCTGCACACTCTTGGGCCTGCCTTCTCCTGGGCCCGCACAATCCCTCGTCTGCACACTCCTGGGCCGCACGCTCCTGGGCTTTTCCTCGCCTGGGCCTGCCCCCAGTTCGGCCCGCCCTCTCCTGGACCTGCACACTCTTGGGCCTGCACACTCCTCGGCCTGCCCTCTCCTGGGCCTGCACTCTCCTTGGCCTGCACACTCCTGGGCTTGCACACTCCTGGACCTGCACACTACTGGGCCTGCTGAATCCTGTGTCTGCCCACTCCTGCGTCTGCACACTCGTGTGCCTCCTCCCTCCTGTGCCTGAACACTCCTAGGCATGCACACACCTGGGCCTGCCCTCTCTTGGCCCTGCACTCTCCTTGGCCTGCACACTCCTGGCCTGTTCCCTCCTGCGCCTGAACACCCTTAGGCCTCCCCTACCTGGTTCTGCACACTCCTGGGTTGCACACTCCTGGGCCTGCTCCCACCTATGCCTGCACACTCCTAGGCCTGTTGCCACGTGTGCCGGCACACTCCTGGGACTGCACACTCCTGGGCCTGCCATGGCCTGGGCCTGCACCCTCCACTCTCTGCACACTCCTGGGACTGCTCAGGCCTGAGCCTGTACACTCCTGGGCCTGCACACTTCTGTCTCTGCACACTCTGGTGTCTGCACACTCCTGGACATGCACACTCCTGGGCCTGTACACTCCTAGGCCTGCCCTGGCCTGGGCCTGCACCCTACTGAGCCTGCACACTCCTCTGTATGCACACTCCTGGGCCTGCACACTACTGGGCCTGCACACTCCTGGGCCTCCTCCCACCTATGCCTGCACACTCCTAGGCCTGTTCCCACCTGTGCCAGCAATCTCCTGGGCCTACACACTCCTGCACCTGCACAGTCCTGTGTCTGCACAACCCTGGGCAAGCACACTCTGGGCCTGCACACCCCTGGCCATGCCCTATCCCGGGCCAGCCCCCACTTCGCCCGACCCTCTCATGGACCTGCACACTCCAGGGTCTGCTCACATCTGTCCCTGCACACTCCTGGGCCGGCCCTCTCCAGTGTCTCCACACTCCTGGGCCCGCACACTCCTGGGCCTGCATACTCCTGGACCTGCCCTGTCCCTGGCACCAGCCTCCTTCACCCCAACGGTGCCACTCACACGGCTGTGGCGTCTAGCCAGGAGCCCCCAACCGAAACCCCTCCCGAGGGACCCCCTTGCCGGTCCCCAGGGAAGCAGCGGGGCTCCTCTTACCTGCGAGGCGGAGACGTAGTCCAGCTGCAGCCTGACGTCCAGCTGCCGGGCGTGCAGGGCCAGCGTGCATGAGGACAGCAGGATGGCCGTGATCGGCTGGAAGCTGCCCCCGGAGCCACTACCGCCCCTTGGGGAAGAGGAGGAGGAAAATCCACGTCAGTGCCAAGAACACAGGACCCGTCCACAGAGGGCCCCTCAGGTGTGACAACCCCAGAGGCGCCCGCAGCCGACCTGGGCTGAGAGCCACTTCTCTCGCGGAAGCTCAAGGACCTATGCTGAGCCTCCCTCTCCCTCCCTAAAGAGGGAAAACCCAGAGGTTTTCTAACTTTGCACTCACTGTCCATGTATCAGCCATGTCTAGTTTACCTCCCCAGCACGGCAGACCCCCTCCCTGCCTTCCCCACCCCCTGCAGGCGGCTCTCGGGGGCTGGGGGGGGCGCCCTTCCTCCCTGAGGCCAGCCCTGCTGGGGCAGCAGGTGTAATAGAAAAGACCAGATCTGACTGCCTATTAGATCTGTTCTTTTTCCTTTAACCCTCTGCTGTTTTCCAGGCTGTCTTACCAGCTCTGCACCTTTTGGAAATCAATGTTGCCTTCAGCCTGAAATTGACAGAAGAGCCTGTTCTCAAGGCTCTCAGCCTTCAGGATAAAACCTCTTTTGCTCTCCCATACACACAAGCAGCTGCAGAACAGAAAGTAACATTTGTTTTGTTAGAGGTTTTACAGGGGCCCCATGAGCTGAACCACAACTGCAAAAACAAAGAATTCCTGCACCAAGGACTTTGCACCAACCACCCACAAGCCCTCTCCTTTTTAGCGTAAAAGGAGCCTGAATTCTCACTCGGAGAAGGTGGCTCTCCAGGACATTAGCCTGCCATCTTCTCGGTCAGCTGGCTTTCCAAATCAACTCACTATTCTTTACCCCGACACCGCGTCTCCCGATTTCTTGGCCTGTCGTGCGACTTGCGGAATGAGTGTGGACTTGGAAACACAGGGAAGGAAAGCCAAGTCAGGACTCTCACCCTCTGCCTCTGCTCAGAATACCACCAACGGGTTGCTGGGACAGTGGACGGAAAACTGAGGCTGCAACACGACCATGAGCACTGGGCCTGGGTGGGAGAGATGGCGGGTGCTGTCCGAAGCGCACCCGGCCTCCTTCCGAGTCACATCACACCCACGTCCCCAGACCCAGGGAGGCCTGGAGCCCCACACAGCAGAGCGCCTCCAAACCTGCAGATGCCCAGTGACCGGTCCACTGTGCACCCTCTGGCGCCCTCCTCCCCGCTCCTCCTCCTTCTGCCCCGCTGGCTCAGCCCTGGTCCCACCACATCCTCACCCAGGGCCAGCACTGCTGCAGGAACACCCTCGGCAGGCCGCCCAGCCTCACGCCCTCAGGTCCGCACACCTGGTTGGTGCAGCTCTGCCCCTTTCCAGCCCTCACCACCGACTCTCCAACCGCCTGCTCTCCCGCCCTCCGCCCCCAGTCCTACAGAGCGCCTCCTCTGGTCACGGCATCCTGCCCTCCAGGGTCGACAGGGCCTGCACAATCCTGGGCCTGCACACAACTGGGCCTGCACACTCCTGGACCTGCGCACTCCTGGACCTACGCACACCTGGGCCTGCAGGAACCTGGGCCTGTACACTCCCGGGCCCGTTCCGTATTGTATCTGCACACTTCTGGGCCTGCACGCTCCTGGACCTGCGCACACCTGGGCCTGCACGAACTTTGGCCTGTACACTCCTGTATCTGCTCACTCTTGTGACTGCATACTCCTGGGCCTGTACAACCCTGGGCCTTCTCTCTCCTGGGCCTGCCCCAGTTCGGCCGGCACTCTCCTGGAGCTGCACACTCCTGGGCCTGACCTATCGTACGCCTGCACAGTCCTGGATCTGCACACTTCTGGACCTGCTCCCTCCTGTGCCATCACCCTTCTGGGACTGCACACTTGTGCGCCTGCACACCCCTGTGCCTGACACACCTGGGCCTGCACGCTCCTCGGCCTGCACACTCCTCTTGTCTGCACACTCCTGGGCCTCACCTATCCTACGCCTGCACAGTCCTGGATCTGCACACTTCTGGGCCTGCTCCCTCCTGTGCCATCACACTTCTGGGACTGCACACTTGTGCGCCTGCACACTCCTGTGCCTGACACACCTGGGCCTGTACGCTCCTGGGCCTGTACACTCCTGGGCCAGCCCTGGCCTGGGCCTGAATACTAATGGGCCTGCACACTCCTGGGACTGTACCCTCCTGGGCCAGCACACTCCTCTGTCTGCACACTCCTGGGCCTGCACAACCCAGAGCCTGCACACACCTGGGCTGAACACTCCTGTGCCAGTACACTCGTGTGCCTGCTCCCTCCCGTGTCTGCACATTCCTGGGCCTGTACAGTCCTGGGTCTGCACACTCTTTGGCCTGCACACTCCTTGGCCTGTTCCGTATTGTGTCTGCACACTACTGGGTCGGCACACCCTAGAGCCTGCACACTCCTGGGCATGCCCTCTCCTGGGCCTGCACTCTCTTCGGCCTGAACACTCCTAAGCTTGCACACTCCTGGACTTGTACACTCCTGGGCCTGCCCTGGCCTGGGCCTGCACACTAATAGGCCTGACACTCCTGGGAATGCACACTCCTGGGCCTGCACACTCCTCTGTCTGCACACTCCTGGGCCTGCCCCATTTGGCCCTGCCCTCTCCTGTGACGGCCCTCACCTGTCCTGCACACACCTGGGCCTGAACACTACAGGCCCTGCACACATCTGGCCCTCTACCCTCCAGGGCCTGCCTTCTACTGGGACCGAACAATCCCTCGTCTGCACACTCCTGGGGCCTGCACGCTCCTGGGCCTTTCCGTGCCTGGGCCTGCCCCCAATTCGGCTGGCCCTCTCCTGGACCTGCACACTCTTGGGCCTGCACACTCCTGGGACTGCACACTCCTGGGACTGCACTCTCCTGGGACTGCACACTCTTGGGCCTGCACACTCCTGGGCCTGCACACTCCTGGGCATGCCCTCTCTTCGGCCTGTACACTCCTGGACCTGCACACTCCTACACTTGTACACACCTGGGCCTGCCCTGGCCTGGGCCTGCACACTAATGGGCCTGAACACTCCTGTGCCTGCACACTCCTGGGCCTTTCCTTGCCTGCACCTGCCCCCAATTTGGCAGAACCCGGTCCCAGTATCCATCCAACCTGCAGGGGACTGTGTGGGAATCACACAAGGATGTGTGACCAGAAGGCAAAAAAAAAGCAGGGAGCCACTGTGGGGCAGCGCACCCTAGAGGCCTAGATGGGGCACTGGGCCTGAATCTGACATGACAGAACGACCTAGGAGGTCGCATGCCAGAATGGACGATATCAGAGTTGTGTTTAATTTCAACCCGCCGACAGGGAGCTGGGAAGCAGGCGGCAAGGAGGGTGACTTTCCCCAGATCCCAGGGCAGACCCCGGCCTGTGTGGGGTGTGCCCTGCTCCCCACAAGCCCTCTGTGGGGCCCTTCCTTTGCTGAGTCTGTGCATGAGCTCCCTGTGATGCCAGCCCGCAGAGGTGACAGGTGCAGTAGGTGTTTGTGGTTCTAGAGACATGATGGCTTTCCTAGGAAGCAGGGTCCTGAATGATCCCCACTGGGCCAATGGGGGATTGGGGAGACCCTGAGAAGCAGGTGGCTTGTCCAGGGTGACAGCACTGCTGGCGGGGGAGCCGGGTCTGAACCCAGCTGTGTCATCAGAGCTGTGACCCTGGCTGCATCCAGGCCTCCCCAGGGCAATAGGAGGGGCCGAGTTGGTGTCACTGGGTGGACATGGCATGGGGTGGGAAGTGAGCCATCAGCAGCCCAGAGAGGCCCTTGGGGAGCTTTGTGTAAGGAGGAAGCTTGGGGAAGGGGACCCCAGGAAGTGACCTCACTTCCCTGGCAACAGAGCCCAACAGAACTTGGGACCCAGGTCACCAGGCACCCGCTGTGTAGAGAAGGACACTTCTCAACTGACTTGGCTGGTGAACTCAGCTCAGCTCAGACATGTTTTGTTGCATCCCAAGATCCCGAGGTCGCGGCCCCCGGAAAGCCCGCAGCAACGGCCTTTGCCAACAGTGCCGACAGTGGGTCGGGTCTCACCCCAGGCGCCTCTGGCCTTTTGGCCAGAGGGACCGAAAGGTAACACAGGGAGGCCCAGGGCAGGCCCGCCCAGGCCGGGTCACCACTCAGACCCCACCCGGGTGGCCCCACGGCCCCTTCCTGACTGGTGGCGGTGGGGCAGTCATGTTGGGGGGGGGTCCTGCCTCAAGCAAGAGCAGGCTGAGGAAGGGTCAGAGGCCTGGGGGGCCGATCACGTCCCCAGCCTGGGTCCAAGTGGGCTGGCTGGGATGTGGAGAACCGGGGCAGGGCCCTGCTGCCCGAGGTGGCGCCCATGCCCTAGGGTGTGTCTCTTGCCTCCCGGGTGACTGAGATGACCAAGGTCCCAGTCGGATCTGGCAGCAGAGGGTCGAGTGGGGCAGAAGCAGGAGTGGTCCTGGCCGGGCAGGGCTCTGAGACCTCCGGACCGGGCCGGCTGCCGGTCACTGTCATTGCAGAGCCAGACACCGCAGGATCCGGGGAACCAGGACACTCATGCCACCTCTCCAAGTGAGGGGCTGGTGTGCCACACTGTGGAAGGCCAGCACAGGCTCCAGAAGAGTCTGGGTATGAAGGGCTCCCCACCACCACGGCCTCCTGCCCAGACATCGCCCAGGTCTCTCCCCAGGATCTTGCCCAGGGCTGAGGGGCAGCTCAGCACCCCCGGCTCTGACCTGGAGCACCGTGCCCACCTCCTGGGGATTCAGGTAGAGGACCAGGAGCCCCCCGAAGCAGAGCCCAAAGGTGAGAAGGGCGGGGCCGGTGTGGGTGTGTAGGTGAGGGAGGGCGGAGGGCTGGGCCACACAGGGAGGCATCCCCAAAGTCTGTAGTTGGGACCAGAGCAAAGACTGGCCTCAGACCACCTGTCTGGAAGAATTCAGTCACAGAACAAGTGCCTGTGGGCACTTGCTCAGTGGGAGCTGCCTGCAAAGCTCTGGGAAGATTTCTGTCCTTGAAAAGGCACGTGGAAAGGGAGGCATGTGGGTACCTTTTTCCAGGTTGTGCCTGAGCAGAACCACTAGACTTAAAGCTCTCTCCACGTCCAACAGTTACAGGTCCAGAGCAGGCAGAGGCAGGGGAAGACGCCAGAAAACAAAAACAGGACCACCAGGGTCCAGCACGAGACCGCGAACACCCTCCAGCTGCTCCTGCTGAACATGAAGATCCTGCTGCTCCAGCTGCATATGAAGAGCCTGCCGCTCCTGCTGATCTTGCCACTCCCGAAGAGCCTGCAGCTCCTACTGATCTTGCCGCTCCTGAACAGCCTGCAGCTCCTGAAGAGCCCGCCGCTCCTGAAGCGCCTGCCATTCCTGCTGATCTAGCTGCTCCTGAAGAGCCTGCTGCTCCTGCTCATCTAGCCGCTCCTGAACAGCCTGCAGCTCCTGAAAAGCCTGCAGCTCCTGAAGAGCCTGCCGCTCCTGCTGATCTTGCCACTCCTGAAGAGCCTGCTGCTCCTGCTGCTCTAGCCGCTCCTGAAGAGCCCGCCACTCCTGAAGAACCTGCCGCTCCTGCTGATCTAGCCGCTCCTGAAGAGCCCGCCATTCCTGCTGATCAAGCCGCTCCTGAAGAGCCTGCCGCTTCTGCTGATCTAGCCGCTCCTGAAGAGCCTGCCGCTCCTGAAGAGCCCGCCGATCCTGAAGAGCCTGCTGTTCCTGCTGATCTAGCCGCTCCTGAAGCGCCTGCCATTCCTGCTGATCTAGCCACTCCTGAAGAGCCCGCTGCTCCTGCTAATCTAGCCGCTCCTGAACAGCCTGCAGCTCCTGAAGAGCCTGCCGCTCCTGCTGATCTTGCCACTCCTGAAGAGCCTGCCGCTCCTGCTGCTCTAGCCGCTCCTGAAGAGCCCGCCACTCCTGAAGAACCTGCCGCTCCTGCTGATCTAGCCGCTCCTGAAGAGCCTGCCGCTCCTGCTGATCTTGCCACTCCTGAAGACCCTGCAGCTCCTGCTGATCTTGCCACTCCTGAAGAGCCTGCAGCTCCTGCTGATCTTGCCGCTCCTGAAGAGCCCGCTACTCCTGAAGAGCCCGCCGCTCCTGCTGATCTTGCCACTCCTGAAGAGCCTGCAGCTCCTACTGATCTTGCCGCTCCTGAACAGCCTGCAGCTACTGAAGAGCCCGACGCTCCTGAAGAACCTGCCGCTCCTGCAGATCTAGCCGCTCCTGAAGAGCCCGCCATTCCTGCTGATCTAGCCGCTCCTGAAGCGCCTGCCGCTCCTGCTGATCTAGCCACTCCAGAAGAGCCCGCTGCTCCTGATCATCTAGCCGCTCCAGAACAGCCTGCAGCTCTTGAAAAGCCTGCAGCTCCTGAAGAGCCTGCCGCTCCTGCTGCTCTAGCCGCTCCTGAAGAGCCCGCTGCTCCTGCTGATCTAGCCGCTCCTGAAGAGCCCGCCGCTCCTGAAGAGCCCGCCGGTCCTGCTGATCTAGCCGCTCCTGAAGAGCCTGAAGCTCCTGAAGAGCCTGCCGCTCCTGCTGATCTTGCCACCCCTGAAGAGCCTGCAGCTCCTGCTGATCTTGCCGCTCCTGAAGAGCCCGCCGCTCCTGAAGAACCTGCCGTTCCTGCTGATCTAGCCGCTCCTGAAGAGCCTGCCGCTCCTGCTGATCTTGCTGCTCCTGAAAAGCCTGCAGATCCTGCACCTGCACCTGCGCCGCTGGGCAGTGGAGAACCATTTCGGGCATCATCACCCCTTAGGGCTGAGCCCCCTCTGCCCCCTCCTACACCTTCTCCAAAATCCCAACATGTATCCCCTCCCCTACCCGAAGTTGACTTCCCTACCCCTGAATTTGCTTTTGTTTTCTTCTTCTTTAGTTTAGTTTATTTGTTTTACATCATTTATGGCATTCTATAATTTTCCATTTCCCACTTCCTTTAATAAAATACAGATTTTTTCCCTTTTAAACTGCATTTCAGGAACATTAAGTGCATTCCCATGCTGTCCGACCATCACTACCATGTAGTTTTATGCTATTTATGCCCGTGAAGTACATCCCACCACGGCCTCAAACCCCTCATCTGAGGACGGACTGATGCCTGAAATGGTGGGAGATGACAGGTGTGGGCACGTTGCTGGGATCAGAGTTGATCCCAGGGAACCCACTGTATTGATGGGCAGCAGGTTCAGTGTCCAGGTGCTCTGTTCCGGGGAGGGCGGCTAGAGATGTGCAGAGTCCCCTCCCAGCGGTCCCCGTGCCTGTGTTGGGAACTGACCATCAAGGGGGGCCTGGTGAATGAACCGGACGCTAGAAAGGGACACCCCTAACTCCCCCAATTTGGAAGGCGGGGCTCCTTCTCCCTGCTGAGTGATGTGGCAACTGAGAATATCACACCCCCCACGCCCTAGCAGAAACTTCTCCTCTCACAGAGCCCACCCTCCCATGGGTCCCACTTTCCCCTGAACCCAGAGGCAGAGCCCCTCTGCCAGACAAGGGATGGGTAGGAGGGGTGGCTGCAACCTTACGGGAGTGGGCGTGCACCGTGCTTGACCCCTGAGCTCCCAGCTGTGCAGCAGAGGCCCAGGGAGGACTTGCCAGGGAGGGCCGCAGGGCAGGGGCAGGGCTGAGTTCTGCATGAATCCTGACTATGCGGGGGCCGAGGGACCTGGTTTTGAGCCACGTCCTGGGTCTGGGCACGATGCCTTGTGATCCCACAAGGGAGACCTCTCTGCTCTCATTGTTCAGATGGGAAGACTTGAGCCTGCCCACCTGAAGCGACGCCCTGCTTCCCCAATTGGGGAGGAGGCTGAGTTGGACTGGGCCCCACAATCTTCAAGGAAGATTGCTCTCCCCAAGGTTGGCTCTCTGGGTATAAACCTGGGCAAGGGAGTCCTGACTACCCCCTGCGCCTGCTCTGTGCTGGTAACCTCAGTACACAGAAGCCTTGAGTCTCAGTCCACCCAGGAACCAAACGTTCACCCGCCTACAGCAGAGACAACTGAGGCTCAAAGAGGAAGGTCTGCCCTGGAGATGGTGTGGAGGCCCAAGTCTCAGAAGACAGGTGAAGCCAGGGTCTCAAGGATACTGCACAAACAGGACTTCACTCTGAACTGGGAATGTTGTGGAAAGACCCTGGGGGCCAGGGTGGAGGAGATGGGAAGCAGACCAGAGCCCGGGGGAAGGCAGGGAGCCCCAGGAATGCCTCCATGCCCTCGGCACAGGGCAGGGGAGCAGCTCTGAAGATATGACAGCCGAGGCTGCCCAGGGGGCCTTCATCACTACCACTTTGCTCGGATGACCTCAACAGCCCCATGACCACACCCATTTGACAGATGCAGACAGACACCAAGTTAGCCACCAGGCTGACAAGGAGAGGAGCTGGGATCAAATCCAGGATCAGATTCCAAGTGCTCCGCTCGCTGGCCCCAGACTAAGCCTGCCTGCCAAAACCGACCCCAGGGCCTCCCGCCTGGCACTCTATATATACCTCAGTGGGCTCCCCTGCTGAGCCATCCCATCCCATCCCATCACACTGAGACAAAAGCACAGAGGCCTGGGGTCCAGGAGACAGGACTGGTAGCAGGGCCAGGGTGGGCACGTTCTGCCCACCCCCCTTTGCTGCCCCAGCCCAGGTGTCAAGTGGAAGCCTGACTGACGTGGAAACTGGCAGTGGGTGGGAGAGACAGGATGCCCCTTAGTTTCCCTGGCAACTGCTGCAGAACTGAGTCTTTCAGGATAAATTCAAGTTAGGCCTCAGCTGCTGAAACACCCATTATTTCAAGGCTGGTTACCTTGGTGACCCAGGTGGTGAGGACGTGGTGGGAGGAGGGGGTGGAGAGGCCAGGCAGGGGGCCACCGGCTCAGAGGACAGGCTGACCCTCAGACCTAGACATGACCCTGGTCACACACTGAGCCTTGAATTTCATCACAGACTGACCTCGGGTCCTGACACAGGGTGCCTGGCCCTTATCACAGACGAGCCCTGTTCCTGGTCCCAGACCGCCACCTGAGCTTGGCCGCGCAACCACCACGGAGGGACACTCAGCGAGTGGTGACTGCTACTTCTGTTATCATTGCTGTGCCGTTAACGTGCGTCCCACTCACAGCTGACACCTAACGAATGTCATTCAGACTAGCGTAACCGCAATGGGGGACTGTTCGCAAGGACTCCTGGGGCCCACAGTGCTCGGCAGAGGCTCGCAGGACCCCCTCTGCTGGGTGGCCACAGGGCTCCTGGGCTGGGTGGGCTGTGAGGGGGCAGCAGAGGAGTGGGCAAGGCTGGGGGGTGGGCTGCCCCTCCAGGCCCAGAAGGAAGCAGCCATTCTCCCCCGGCTCAACGCCCCCTCTGTCTGGAAGCCTCACTTTCATCTCATTACCTGATAAACTGAGCAAATGAACGGCAGCCAGGCAGCCTTGGCCACCCAGGAGACAGGGCACACGGTCAGGGGGCTCCCAGCCTCCTTCCCACCCTGGCGCCCCAGCCTGCAGGCTATGGCCTCTCTGGCCCACGGGGCCTCAGTCGGCCGGGATGAGGGCCCTGGGAGAGGCCCGCATCCTGCTAGGCCTTCCTGCTTCCTGGGCAGAGCTCTCCCCAGCCCAGCAGGTGAGGCAGCAGAGGCAGTGGGTCCGCCCCTGTCCATTCCTGCCCTGTCCTCGCCCACCAGGCCGGTTCCCCAGGCATCCAGGCCGTACTCCACGACCTGTGAAGTTAGGGCGTGTCCTGGGGCATGGAGTTCCTCCTCAGCCCAGTACATGGATGTGCAAATGAGGACCACAGGGGACAGGACAGCTCTCTGAATTCCCCCACCCAGTCCCCAGTCCCCTCCACCCTAGCCCCCATGGGTCCTGACTTGGGCCATCTGTCCAGAGGCAGGCAAACGCAGAGAAGACTACCATGAGAGGGAGAGGGATACAGAGCTAAGAGGCCAGGAGAGCAGGAGAGCAGCTGCAGAGGTGCAGCCAGGCAGGGACAGAGGTGGAGGACAGGGGACAGTTGCTCAGGCCCAACAAACACTTCCCACTTGAGCCTGCACATTCCTGGGCCTGCACACTGCTGGGCCTGCACAAACCTGGGCCTGCACGAACCTGGGACTCTTGACAGCCGTGCCTGCCCTCTCCTAGGCATTCACACTCCTGGAACTGCACACTCATTGGCCTGCACCCACCTGGAGCTGCACAATCATGAGCCTGCACATACTTGGGCCTGCACCCTGCTGGGCCTGCACATTTCTGGGCCTGCCTTCTCCTGGGCCCGCACAATCCCTCATCTGCACACTCCTGGGCCTGGACATTCCTGGGCCTGCAGAGTACTGGGCCTGTATACCCCTGGGCCTGCACACTCCTGTCTCTGCACACTCCGGGTTCTGCACACTCCTCGGTCTGTATACTCCTGGGCCTGTACACACCTGGGCCTGCACACTCCTCTGTCTGCACACTCCTGGGCCAGCACACCCATGGAACTGCACACTCTGGTGTCTTCACACTCCTGGGCCTGCACGCTCCTGGGCCTTTCCTCACCTGGGCCTGCCCCCAGTTCGGCCCGCCCTCTCCTGGACCTGCACACTCTTGGGCCTGCACACTCCTGGGCCTGCACACTCCTGTCTCTGCACACTCCGGGGTCTGCACACTCCTCGGTCTGTATACTCCTGGGCCTGTACACTCATGGGCCTGCCGTGGCCTTGGCCTGCACGCTCCTGGTCCTGCACACACCTCTGTCTGCACACTCCTGGGCCTGCATACCCCTGCATCTTCACACTCCTGGGCCTGCACAACCCAGAGCCTGCACAGATCTGGGCCTCTACACACCTGGGCCAGTACACACGTGTGCTTGCTCCCCCCCGTGTCTGCAAACTCCTGGGACTGCACATTCCTGGGTCTGCACACACCTTGGCCTGCACACTCATGGGCCTGTTCCGTCTTGTGTCTGCATACCTCTGGGCCTGCACACTCCAGGGCCTGCACACTCCTAGGCCTGCCTTATCCTGGACCTGGACACTCTTCTGTCTGCACACTCCTGGGGCTGCACACTCTTGGGCCTGCACACTCCTGGACCTGTACAATCCTGGGCCTGCCTTATCCTGGCCCTGGACACTCTTCTGTCTGCACACTCCTGGGGCTGCACACTCTTGGGCCTGCACACTCCTGGACCTGTACAATCCTGGGCCTTCCCTGGTCTGGGTCTTCCCTGGCCTGGTCCTGCACACTAATGGGCCTGAACACTCCTGGTCCTGTACACACCTCGGCCTGCACCCTACTGGTCCTGCACACTCCTCTGTTTGCACACACATGGAACTGCACACCCCTTGGCCTGCACACTCCCAGACCTGCACAATCTTGAGCCTGCACAATCCTGGGCCTGTACACTCCTGGGCCTACACACCCCCAGGCCTGCACACTGCTGGGCCTGCACACTCCTGAGCCTCCCTTCTCCTGGGCCTGCACAATCCCTCATCTGCACACTCCTAGGCCTGCACACCCTTGGGCCTGCACACTCCTGGGTCTGCACACTCCTGTCTCTGCACACTCCGGGGACTGCACAGTCCTCGGTCTGTATACTCCTGGGCCTGTACACTCCTGGGCCTGAACACTCCTGGACCTGTACACTCCTGGGCATGCCCTGGCCTGGGCCTGCACACTAATGGTGCTACACCCACCTAGGAATGCACACTCATGGGCCTGCACACTCCTGGGCCTGCCGACTCCTGAGCCTGCATTCTCCTGGTCCTTTCCTCGCCTGGGCCACCACCTATTAGGCCCGCCCTCTCTTTGACGTGCACACGCCTGGGCCTGCTCACTCCTCTGTCTGCACACCCCTGCGCCTTGACACCCCTGGACCTGCACACTCCGGGGCCTGCGCATCCCATGGCCTGCACACACCTGGGCCTCTACACTCCTGGGCCAGTACAGTCATGTGCCTGTTCCGCCCCGTGTCTGCACACTCTTGGGACCGCACAGTCCTGGCTATGCACACTCCTTGGCCTGCAGACTCCTAGGCCTGTTCGACTTCTGTCTGCACACCTCTGGGCCTGCACACTACAGGGCCTGCACATACCTGGGCCTGCACGAACCTGGGCCTCTTCACTGCTGGTCCTGCCCTCTCCTAGGCCTGCACACTCCTGGAACTGTACACTCATGGGCCTGCACACTCCTGGACCTGAACAATCTTGAGCCTGCACAATCCTGGGCCTGTACGCTCCTGGGCCTGCACACTCCTGTGCCTGCCCTCTCTTGGCCCTGCACTCTCCTTGGCCTGCACACTCCTGGCCTGTTCCCTCCTGTGCCGGCACACTCCTGGGACTGCACACTCCTGGGCCTGCCCTGGCCTGGGCCTGCACCCTCCTCTGTCTGCACACTCCTGGGACTGCACAGCCCTGAGCCTGTACACTCCTGGACCTGCACACTTCTGTCTCTGCACACTCTGGTGTCTGCACACTCCTGGACATGCACACTCCTGGGCCTGTACACTCCTAGGCCTGCCTTATCCTGGCCCTGGACACTCTTCTGTCTGCACACTCCTGGGGCTGCACACTCTTGGGCCTGCACACTCCTGGACCTGTACAATCCTGGGCCTTCCCTGGTCTGGGTCTTCCCTGGCCTGGTCCTGCACACTAATGGGCCTGAACACTCCTGGTCCTGTACACACCTCGGCCTGCACCCTACTGGTCCTGCACACTCCTCTGTTTGCACACACATGGAACTGCACACCCCTTGGCCTGCACACTCCCAGACCTGCACAATCTTGAGCCTGCACAATCCTGGGCCTGTACACTCCTGGGCCTACACACCCCCAGGCCTGCACACTGCTGGGCCTGCACACTCCTGAGCCTCCCTTCTCCTGGGCCTGCACAATCCCTCATCTGCACACTCCTAGGCCTGCACACCCTTGGGCCTGCACACTCCTGGGCCTGCACACTCCTGTCTCTGCACACTCCGGGGACTGCACAGTCCTCGGTCTGTATACTCCTGGGCCTGTACACTCCTGGGCCTGCCGTGGCCTGGGCCTGCACACTCCTCAGCCTGCACACTCCTCTGTCTGCACACTCCTGGGCCTGCACACACCTGGGCAGGCACACTCCAGGGCCCTCTGACACCTGTGCCTGCACACTCTTGGGCCTGTCTTCTCCTGGGCCCGCATGAACCTGGGCCTCTTCACTGCTGGTCCTGCCCTCTCCTAAGCCTGCACACTCCTGGAACTGCACACTCATGGGCCTGCAGACTCCTGGACCTGCACAATCTTGAGCCTGCACCATCCTGGGCCTGTACGCTCCTGGGCCTGCACACTCCTGTGCCTGCCCTCTCTTGGCCCTGCACTCTCCTGTGCCTGCACACTCCTGGGCCTGCTCCCACCTATGCCTGCACCCTCCTAGGCCTGTTCCCACGTGTGCCGGCACACTCCTGGGACTGCACACTCCTGGGCCTGCACACTCCTGTGCCTGCCCTCTCTTGGCCCTGCACTCTCCTTGGCCTGCACACTCCTGGCCTGTTCCCTCCTGTGCCTGCACACTCCTGGGCCTGCTCCCACCTATGCCTGCACACTCCTAGGCCTGTTCCCACGTGTGCCGGCACACTCCTGGGACTGCACACTCCTGGGCCTGCCCTGGCCTGGGCCTGCACCCTCCTCTGTCTGCACACTCCTGGGACTGCACAGCCCTGAGCCTGTACACTCCTGGACCTGCACACTTCTGTCTCTGCACACTCTGGTGTCTGCACACTCCTGGGCCTGTACACTCCTAGGCCTGCCCTATCCTGGCCCTGGACACTCTTCTGTCTGCACACTCCTGGGGCTGCACACTCCTGGGCCTGCACACCCCTGGGCATGCCCTCTCCTGGGCCTGCAAACTCCTGGGCCTGCACACTCCTCTGTCTGCACACTCCGGGGCCTTCCCTCTCCTGGGCCTGCCCCCAGTTCGGCCGGCACTCTCCTGGAGCTGCACACTCCTGGGCCTGACCTATCGTACGCCTGCACAGTCCTGGATCTGCACACTTCTGGACCTGCTCCCTCCTGTGCCATCACCCTTCTGGAACTGCACATTGGGCGCCTGCACACTCCTGTGCCTGACACACCTGGGCCTGCACGCTCCTCGGCCTGCACACTCCTCTTGTCTGCACACTCCTCTTGTCTGCACACTCCTGGGCCTGTTCCGTCTTGTGTCTTCACACCTCTCGGCCTGCGCACTCCAGGGCCTGAACACACCTGGGCCTGCACGAACCTGGGCCTGTTCACTCCTGGGCCTGCCCTCTCCTTGGCCGGCACGAACCTGGGCCTAAACACCCCTGGGCCTGCCCTGGCCTGGGCCTGCACACTAATGGGGCTGCACACACCTAGGAATGCACCCACCTGGGCCTACACACTCTTCTGTCTGTACACTCCTGGGCCTGCACACTCCTGGGCATGCACACTCCTCTGTCTGCACACTCCTCGGCCTACACACTCCTAGGCCTGCACACTCCTGGGCCTGCTGACCCCTGTGTCTGCACACTCTTGGGCCTGCACACACCTGGACCTGTACCATCCTGGGCCTTCCCTGGACTGGGTCTTCCCTGGCCTGGGCCTGCACACTACTGGGCCCGCACACTTCTGCAACTGCACACTCATCGGCCTGCAAAGGCACGACCTGCACAATATTGGGCCTGAACACACATAGGCCTTTATCCTCCTGGATCTGCACACTCCTGGGCCTGCACACTGCTGGACCTGCACAGCACTGGGCCTAAACACACCTGGGCCTGCACACTCCTTCTCTGCACACTCCTATCTCTGCACACTCTGGTGTCTACACACTCCAGGGCCTGCACGAACCTAGGCCTGCTCCCTCCTGTGCCTGCATACTCCTGGGCCTGCTCCCACCTGTGCCTGCACACTCCTAGCCCTGTTCCCACCTGTGCTGGCACATTCCTGGGACTGCACACTTCTGTGCCTGCACACTTTTGGGCCTGCACACCCCTGGGCCTGCACACTCCTGGACCTGTACACTCCTGGGCCTTCCCTGGTCTGGGCATTCCCTGGCCTGGGCCTGCAAACTCCTGGGCCTATACACTCCTGGGCCTGCACACTCCTGTACCTGTACACACCTGGGCCTGCCCTGGCCTGGGACTGCACACTAATGGGGCTGCACACACCTAGGAATGCACCCCCCTGGGCCTGCACACTCCTCTGTCTGCACACTCCTGGGCCTGCATAACCCTGGATCTGCACACTCCTGGGCCTGCGCATCCCAGAGCATGCACAGATCTGGGCCTCTACACACCTGGGCCAGTACACACGTGTGCTTGCTCCCCCCCGTGTCTGCAAACTCCTGGGACTGCACATTCCTGGGTCTGCAACACCTTGGCTTGCACACTCATGGGCCTGTTCCGTCTTGTGTCTGCATACCTGTGGGCCTGCACACCCCAGGGCCTGCACACACCTGGGCCTGCACGAACGTGGGCCTCTTGAATCCTGGGCCTGCCCTTTCCTAGGCCTGCCCACACCTGTGCCTACACATTCCTGGGCCTGCACACTCCTGGACCTGTACACTCCTGGGCGTACCCTGGCATGCGCCTGCACACTAATGGGCCTGCACTCTCCAGGGACTGCACCCTCCTGGGCCTGCACACTCCTCTGTCTGCACACTCCTGGGCCTGCCCCAAATTGCCCTGCCCTCTCCTGTGACGGCCCTCACAAGTCCTGCACACTCCTAGGCCTGCACACTCGTGTACCTCCTCCCTCCTGTGCCTGCACACTCCTGGCCATGTACACTCATGGGCCTGCCCTCTGCATGGCGTGCACGGTCCTAGGACTCCCCATTCCTGCGCCTAGACACCCTAGGGCCTGCCCTCTCCTGGGCCTGCACACTCTGGGGCCTGCCCTCACCTGGTTCTGCACACTACTGGGACTGTACACCCCTGGACCTGTACACTGCTGTGCCTTCCCTGGTCTGAGTCTTCCCTGGCCTGGGCCTGAAAACTACTGGGCCTGAAAACTGCTGGAACTGCACACTCATTGGCCTGTAAACTCCAGGACCTGCACAACCTTGGGCTTGAACACACCTGGGCCTGTATACTCCTGGGCCTGCACACTCCTGTCTCTGCCCACTGTGGTGTTAGCACACACCTGGGCCTGCAAGAACGTGGGCCTGTACACTCCTGGGCCTGCACGCACCTGACTTTGCACACTCCGGGGTCTGCACACTCCTCGGTCTGTATACTCCTGGGTTGTACACTCCTGGGCCTGACCTGGCCTGGGCCTGCACGCTCCTGGGCCTGCACACTCCTCTGTCTGCACACTTCTGGGCATGCACAACCCTAGACCCTACACTCCTGGGCCTGCGCATCCCAGAGCCTGAACACACCTGGGCCTCTATACTCCTGGGCCACTACTCTCATGTGCCTGCTCCGCCCCGTGTCTACACACTCCTGGCACTGCACAGTCCTGGACCTGCACACTCCTGGGCCTGCCCTGGCCTGGGCCTGCACACTAATGGGCCTACACACACCTAGGAATGCACCCTCCTGGGCCTGCACACTCCTCTGTCTGCACACTCGTGGGCCTTCCCTGGTCTGGGCCTTCCCTGGCCTGGGCCTGCAAACTACTGGGCCTGCAAACTCCTGGAACTGCACACTCATTGGCCTGCACACTCCAGGACCTGCACAATCTTGGGCTTGAACACACCTAGGCCTGTATACTCCTGGACCTGCACACTCCTGTCTTGCACACTCTGGTGTTTGCACACGCCTGGGCCTGCACGAACTTTGGCCTGTACACACCTGGGCCTGCACACTCCTGTATCTGCTCACTTCTGAGACTGCATACACCTGGGCCTGCAAACTCCTGGGCCTGTACACTCCTGGGCCTGAACACTCCTGGACCTGTACACTCCTGGGCATGCCCTGGCCTGGGCCTGCACACTAATGGTGCTACACCCACCTAGGAATGCACACTCATGGGCCTGCACACTCCTGGGCCTGCCGACTCCTGAGCCTGCATTCTCCTGGTCCTTTCCTCGCCTGGGCCACCACCTATTAGGCCCGCCCTCTCTTTGACGTGCACACGCTTGGGCCTGCTCACTCCTCTGTCTGCACACCCCTGCGCCTTGACACCCCTGGACCTGCACACTCCGGGGCCTGCGCATCCCATGGCCTGCACACACCTGGGCCTCTACACTCCTGGGCCAGTACAGTCATGTGCCTGTTCCGCCCCGTGTCTGCACACTCTTGGGACCGCACAGTCCTGGCTATGCACACTCCTTGGCCTGCAGACTCCTAGGCCTGTTCGACTTCTGTCTGCACACCTCTGGGCCTGCACACTACAGGGCCTGCACATACCTGGGCCTGCACGAACCTGGGCCTCTTCACTGCTGGTCCTGCCCTCTCCTAGGCCTGCACACTCCTGGAACTGTACACTCATGGGCCTGCACACTCCTGGACCTGAACAATCTTGAGCCTGCACAATCCTGGGCCTGTACGCTCCTGGGCCTGCACACTCCTGTGCCTGCCCTCTCTTGGCCCTGCACTCTCCTTGGCCTGCACACTCCTGGCCTGTTCCCTCCTGTGCCGGCACACTCCTGGGACTGCACACTCCTGGGCCTGCCCTGGCCTGGGCCTGCACCCTCCTCTGTCTGCACACTCCTGGGACTGCACAGCCCTGAGCCTGTACACTCCTGGACCTGCACACTTCTGTCTCTGCACACTCTGGTGTCTGCACACTCCTGGACATGCACACTCCTGGGCCTGTACACTCCTAGGCCTGCCTTATCCTGGCCCTGGACACTCTTCTGTCTGCACACTCCTGGGGCTGCACACTCTTGGGCCTGCACACTCCTGGACCTGTACAATCCTGGGCCTTCCCTGGTCTGGGTCTTCCCTGGCCTGGTCCTGCACACTAATGGGCCTGAACACTCCTGGTCCTGTACACACCTCGGCCTGCACCCTACTGGTCCTGCACACTCCTCTGTTTGCACACACATGGAACTGCACACCCCTTGGCCTGCACACTCCCAGACCTGCACAATCTTGAGCCTGCACAATCCTGGGCCTGTACACTCCTGGGCCTACACACCCCCAGGCCTGCACACTGCTGGGCCTGCACACTCCTGAGCCTCCCTTCTCCTGGGCCTGCACAATCCCTCATCTGCACACTCCTAGGCCTGCACACCCTTGGGCCTGCACACTCCTGGGCCTGCACACTCCTGTCTCTGCACACTCCGGGGACTGCACAGTCCTCGGTCTGTATACTCCTGGGCCTGTACACTCCTGGGCCTGCCGTGGCCTGGGCCTGCACACTCCTCAGCCTGCACACTCCTCTGTCTGCACACTCCTGGGCCTGCACACACCTGGGCAGGCACACTCCAGGGCCCTCTGACACCTGTGCCTGCACACTCTTGGGCCTGTCTTCTCCTGGGCCCGCATGAACCTGGGCCTCTTCACTGCTGGTCCTGCCCTCTCCTAAGCCTGCACACTCCTGGAACTGCACACTCATGGGCCTGCAGACTCCTGGACCTGCACAATCTTGAGCCTGCACCATCCTGGGCCTGTACGCTCCTGGGCCTGCACACTCCTGTGCCTGCCCTCTCTTGGCCCTGCACTCTCCTGTGCCTGCACACTCCTGGGCCTGCTCCCACCTATGCCTGCACCCTCCTAGGCCTGTTCCCACGTGTGCCGGCACACTCCTGGGACTGCACACTCCTGGGCCTGCACACTCCTGTGCCTGCCCTCTCTTGGCCCTGCACTCTCCTTGGCCTGCACACTCCTGGCCTGTTCCCTCCTGTGCCTGCACACTCCTGGGCCTGCTCCCACCTATGCCTGCACACTCCTAGGCCTGTTCCCACGTGTGCCGGCACACTCCTGGGACTGCACACTCCTGGGCCTGCCCTGGCCTGGGCCTGCACCCTCCTCTGTCTGCACACTCCTGGGACTGCACAGCCCTGAGCCTGTACACTCCTGGACCTGCACACTTCTGTCTCTGCACACTCTGGTGTCTGCACACTCCTGGGCCTGTACACTCCTAGGCCTGCCCTATCCTGGCCCTGGACACTCTTCTGTCTGCACACTCCTGGGGCTGCACACTCCTGGGCCTGCACACCCCTGGGCATGCCCTCTCCTGGGCCTGCAAACTCCTGGGCCTGCACACTCCTCTGTCTGCACACTCCGGGGCCTTCCCTCTCCTGGGCCTGCCCCCAGTTCGGCCGGCACTCTCCTGGAGCTGCACACTCCTGGGCCTGACCTATCGTACGCCTGCACAGTCCTGGATCTGCACACTTCTGGACCTGCTCCCTCCTGTGCCATCACCCTTCTGGAACTGCACATTGGGCGCCTGCACACTCCTGTGCCTGACACACCTGGGCCTGCACGCTCCTCGGCCTGCACACTCCTCTTGTCTGCACACTCCTCTTGTCTGCACACTCCTGGGCCTGTTCCGTCTTGTGTCTTCACACCTCTCGGCCTGCGCACTCCAGGGCCTGAACACACCTGGGCCTGCACGAACCTGGGCCTGTTCACTCCTGGGCCTGCCCTCTCCTTGGCCGGCACGAACCTGGGCCTAAACACCCCTGGGCCTGCCCTGGCCTGGGCCTGCACACTAATGGGGCTGCACACACCTAGGAATGCACCCACCTGGGCCTACACACTCTTCTGTCTGTACACTCCTGGGCCTGCACACTCCTGGGCATGCACACTCCTCTGTCTGCACACTCCTCGGCCTACACACTCCTAGGCCTGCACACTCCTGGGCCTGCTGACCCCTGTGTCTGCACACTCTTGGGCCTGCACACACCTGGACCTGTACCATCCTGGGCCTTCCCTGGACTGGGTCTTCCCTGGCCTGGGCCTGCACACTACTGGGCCCGCACACTTCTGCAACTGCACACTCATCGGCCTGCAAAGGCACGACCTGCACAATATTGGGCCTGAACACACATAGGCCTTTATCCTCCTGGATCTGCACACTCCTGGGCCTGCACACTGCTGGACCTGCACAGCACTGGGCCTAAACACACCTGGGCCTGCACACTCCTTCTCTGCACACTCCTATCTCTGCACACTCTGGTGTCTACACACTCCAGGGCCTGCACGAACCTAGGCCTGCTCCCTCCTGTGCCTGCATACTCCTGGGCCTGCTCCCACCTGTGCCTGCACACTCCTAGCCCTGTTCCCACCTGTGCTGGCACATTCCTGGGACTGCACACTTCTGTGCCTGCACACTTTTGGGCCTGCACACCCCTGGGCCTGCACACTCCTGGACCTGTACACTCCTGGGCCTTCCCTGGTCTGGGCATTCCCTGGCCTGGGCCTGCAAACTCCTGGGCCTATACACTCCTGGGCCTGCACACTCCTGTACCTGTACACACCTGGGCCTGCCCTGGCCTGGGACTGCACACTAATGGGGCTGCACACACCTAGGAATGCACCCCCCTGGGCCTGCACACTCCTCTGTCTGCACACTCCTGGGCCTGCATAACCCTGGATCTGCACACTCCTGGGCCTGCGCATCCCAGAGCATGCACAGATCTGGGCCTCTACACACCTGGGCCAGTACACACGTGTGCTTGCTCCCCCCCGTGTCTGCAAACTCCTGGGACTGCACATTCCTGGGTCTGCAACACCTTGGCTTGCACACTCATGGGCCTGTTCCGTCTTGTGTCTGCATACCTGTGGGCCTGCACACCCCAGGGCCTGCACACACCTGGGCCTGCACGAACGTGGGCCTCTTGAATCCTGGGCCTGCCCTTTCCTAGGCCTGCCCACACCTGTGCCTACACATTCCTGGGCCTGCACACTCCTGGACCTGTACACTCCTGGGCGTACCCTGGCATGCGCCTGCACACTAATGGGCCTGCACTCTCCAGGGACTGCACCCTCCTGGGCCTGCACACTCCTCTGTCTGCACACTCCTGGGCCTGCCCCAAATTGCCCTGCCCTCTCCTGTGACGGCCCTCACAAGTCCTGCACACTCCTAGGCCTGCACACTCGTGTACCTCCTCCCTCCTGTGCCTGCACACTCCTGGCCATGTACACTCATGGGCCTGCCCTCTGCATGGCGTGCACGGTCCTAGGACTCCCCATTCCTGCGCCTAGACACCCTAGGGCCTGCCCTCTCCTGGGCCTGCACACTCTGGGGCCTGCCCTCACCTGGTTCTGCACACTACTGGGACTGTACACCCCTGGACCTGTACACTGCTGTGCCTTCCCTGGTCTGAGTCTTCCCTGGCCTGGGCCTGAAAACTACTGGGCCTGAAAACTGCTGGAACTGCACACTCATTGGCCTGCAAACTCCAGGACCTGCACAACCTTGGGCTTGAACACACCTGGGCCTGTATACTCCTGGGCCTGCACACTCCTGTCTCTGCCCACTGTGGTGTTAGCACACGCCTGGGCCTGCAAGAACGTGGGCCTGTACACTCCTGGGCCTGCACACACCTGACTTTGCACACTCCGGGGTCTGCACACTCCTCGGTCTGTATACTCCTGGGTTGTACACTCCTGGGCCTGACCTGGCCTGGGCCTGCACGCTCCTGGGCCTGCACACTCCTCTGTCTGCACACTTCTGGGCATGCACAACCCTAGACCCTACACTCCTGGGCCTGCGCATCCCAGAGCCTGAACACACCTGGGCCTCTATACTCCTGGGCCACTACTCTCATGTGCCTGCTCCGCCCCGTGTCTACACACTCCTGGCACTGCACAGTCCTGGACCTGCACACTCCTGGGCCTGCCCTGGCCTGGGCCTGAACACTAATGGGCCTACACACACCTAGGAATGCACCCTCCTGGGCCTGCACACTCCTCTGTCTGCACACTCGTGGGCCTTCCCTGGTCTGGGCCTTCCCTGGCCTGGGCCTGCAAACTATTGGGCCTGCAAACTCCTGGAACTGCACACTCATTGGCCTGCACACTCCAGGACCTGCACAATCTTGGGCTTGAACACACCTAGGCCTGTATACTCCTGGACCTGCACACTCCTGTCTCTGCACACTCTGGAGTTTGCACACGCCTGGGCCTGCACGAACCTGGGCCTGTACACACCTGGGCCTGCACACTCCTTTATCTGCTCACTCCTGAGACTGCATACACCTGGGCCTGCACATTCCTGTATCTGCTCACTCCTGAGACTGCATACTCCTGGGCCTGCAAACTCCTGGGCATGTACAATCCTGGGCCTGCACACTCCTGGACCTGTACACTCCTGGGCCTGCCCTGGCCTGGGCCTGCACACTAATGGGGCTGCACACACCTAGGAATGCACCCTCCTGGGCCTACACACTCCTCTGTGTGCACACTCCTGAGCCTGCACACCCCTGGGCCTGCTCACTCCTCTGTCTGCACATTCCTTGGCCTACACACTCCTAGGCCTGCACACTCCAGGGCCTGCTGACTCCTGTGTCTGCACACTCTTGGGCCTGCACACTCCTGGACCTGTACAATCCTGGGCCTTCCCTGGTCTGGGTCTTCCCTGGCCTGGGCCTGCACACTACTGGGCCCGCACACTTCTGCAACTTCACACTCATCGGCCTGCACAGTCCACGACCTGCACAATATTGGGCCTGAACACAACTAGGCCTGTATCCTCCTGGATCTGCACACTCCTGGGCCTGCACACTCCTCTGTCTGCACACTCCTGGGCCTTCACACACCTGGGCCCGCACACTCCTGGGCCTGCGCATCCCAGAGCCTGCACACACCTGGGCCTCTACACTCCTGGGCCAGTACAGTCGTGTGCCTGTTCCGCCCCGTGTCTGCACACTCTTGGGACCGCACAGTCCTGGCTATGCACACTCCTTGGCCTGCAGACTCCTAGGCCTGTTCGACTTCTGTCTGCACACCTCTGGGCCTGCACACTACAGGGCCTGCACATACCTGGGCCTGCACGAACCTGGGCCTCTTCACTGCAGGTCCTGCCCTCTCCTAGGCCTGCACACTCCTGGAACTGCACACTCATGGGCCTGCCGTCTCCTGGGCCTGCACACCCCTGTCTCTGCACACTCCGGGGACTGCACACTCCTCGCTCTGTATACTCCTGGGCCTTTACACTCCTGGGCCTGCCGTGGCCTGGGCCTGCACGCTCCTGGGCCTGCACTCTCCTCTGTCTGCACACTCCTGGGCCTTCACACCCCTGGACCTGCACACTCCTGGGCCTGCGCATCCCAGAGCCTGCACACACTTTAGCCTCTACACTCCTGGGCCAGTACATTCGTGTGACTGCTCCGCCCCGTGTCTGCACACTCCTGGGACTGCACAGTCCTGGCTATGCACACTTCTTGGCCTGCAGACTCCTGGGGTTGTTCGACTTGTGTCTGCACACCTCTGGGCCTGCACACTCCAGGACCTGCAAATCCTGGGCCTGCACACAACTGGGCCTGCACACTACTGGGACTCCACACTCTCTGTCTGCACTCTCCTGGGCCTGCACACACCTGGGCCAGCACACTCCAGGGCCTGCTGACTCCTGTGTCTGCACACTCTTGGGCCTGCCTTCTCCTGGGCCCGCACAATCCCTCGTCTGCACACTCCTGGGCCGCACGCTCCTGGGCTTTTCCTCGCCTGGGCCTGCCCCCAGTTCGGCCCGCCCTCTCCTGGACCTGCACACTCTTGGGCCTGCACACTCCTCGGCCTGCCCTCTCCTGGGCCTGCACTCTCCTTGGCCTGCACACTCCTGGGCTTGCACACTCCTGGACCTGCACACTACTGGGCCTGCTGAATCCTGTGTCTGCCCACTCCTGCGTCTGCACACTCGTGTGCCTCCTCCCTCCTGTGCCTGAACACTCCTAGGCATGCACACACCTGGGCCTGCCCTCTCTTGGCCCTGCACTCTCCTTGGCCTGCACACTCCTGGCCTGTTCCCTCCTGCGCCTGAACACCCTTAGGCCTCCCCTACCTGGTTCTGCACACTCCTGGGTTGCACACTCCTGGGCCTGCTCCCACCTATGCCTGCACACTCCTAGGCCTGTTGCCACGTGTGCCGGCACACTCCTGGGACTGCACACTCCTGGGCCTGCCATGGCCTGGGCCTGCACCCTCCACTCTCTGCACACTCCTGGGACTGCTCAGGCCTGAGCCTGTACACTCCTGGGCCTGCACACTTCTGTCTCTGCACACTCTGGTGTCTGCACACTCCTGGACATGCACACTCCTGGGCCTGTACTCTCCTAGGCCTGCCCTGGCCTGGGCCTGCACCCTACTGAGCCTGCACACTCCTCTGTATGCACACTCCTGGGCCTGCACACTACTGGGCCTGCACACTCCTGGGCCTCCTCCCACCTATGCCTGCACACTCCTAGGCCTGTTCCCACCTGTGCCAGCAATCTCCTGGGCCTACACACTCCTGCACCTGCACAGTCCTGTGTCTGCATAACCCTGGGCAAGCACACTCTGGGCCTGCACACCCCTGGCCATGCCCTATCCCGGGCCAGCCCCCACTTCGCCCGACCCTCTCATGGACCTGCACACTCCAGGGTCTGCTCACATCTGTCCCTGCACACTCCTGGGCCGGCCCTCTCCAGTGTCTCCACACTCCTGGGCCCGCACACTCCTGGGCCTGCATACTCCTGGACCTGCCCTGTTCCTGGCACCAGCCTCCTTCACCCCAACGGTGCCACTCACACGGCTGTGGCGTCTAGCCAGGAGCCCCCAACCGAAACCCCTCCCGAGGGACCCCCTTGCCGGTCCCCAGGGAAGCAGCGGGGCTCCTCTTACCTGCGAGGCGGAGACGTAGTCCAGCTGCAGCCTGACGTCCAGCTGCCGGGCGTGCAGGGCCAGCGTGCATGAGGACAGCAGGATGGCCGTGATCGGCTGGAAGCTGCCCCCGGAGCCACTACCGCCCCTTGGGGAAGAGGAGGAGGAAAATCCACGTCAGTGCCAAGAACACAGGACCCGTCCACAGAGGGCCCCTCAGGTGTGACAACCCCAGAGGCGCCCGCAGCCGACCTGGGCTGAGAGCCACTTCTCTCGCGGAAGCTCAAGGACCTATGCTGAGCCTCCCTCTCCCTCCCTAAAGAGGGAAAACCCAGAGGTTTTCTAACTTTGCACTCACTGTCCATGTATCAGCCATGTCTAGTTTACCTCCCCAGCACGGCAGACCCCCTCCCTGCCTTCCCCACCCCCTGCAGGCGGCTCTCGGGGGCTGGGGGGGGCGCCCTTCCTCCCTGAGGCCAGCCCTGCTGGGGCAGCAGGTGTAATAGAAAAGACCAGATCTGACTGCCTATTAGATCTGTTCTTTTTCCTTTAACCCTCTGCTGTTTTCCAGGCTGTCTTACCAGCTCTGCACCTTTTGGAAATCAATGTTGCCTTCAGCCTGAAATTGACAGAAGAGCCTGTTCTCAAGGCTCTCAGCCTTCAGGATAAAACCTCTTTTGCTCTCCCATACACACAAGCAGCTGCAGAACAGAAAGTAACATTTGTTTTGTTAGAGGTTTTACAGGGGCCCCATGGGCTGACCCACAACTGCAAAAACAAAGAATTCCTGCACCAAGGACTTTGCACCAACCACCCACAACCCCTCTCCTTTTTAGCGTAAAAGGAGCCTGAATTCTCACTCGGAGAAGGTGGCTCTCCAGGACATTAGCCTGCCATCTTCTCGGTCAGCTGGCTTTCCAAATCAACTCACTATTCTTTACCCCGACACCGCGTCTCCCGATTTCTTGGCCTGTCGTGCGACTTGCGGAATGAGTGTGGACTTGGAAACACAGGGAAGGAAAGCCAAGTCAGGACTCTCACCCTCTGCCTCTGCTCAGAATACCACCAACGGGTTGCTGGGACAGTGGACGGAAAACTGAGGCTGCAACACGACCATGAGCACTGGGCCTGGGTGGGAGAGATGGCGGGTGCTGTCCGAAGCGCACCCGGCCTCCTTCCGAGTCACATCACACCCACGTCCCCAGACCCAGGGAGGCCTGGAGCCCCACACAGCAGAGCGCCTCCAAACCTGCAGATGCCCAGTGACCGGTCCACTGTGCACCCTCTGGCGCCCTCCTCCCCGCTCCTCCTCCTTCTGCCCCGCTGGCTCAGCCCTGGTCCCACCACATCCTCACCCAGGGCCAGCACTGCTGCAGGAACACCCTCGGCAGGCCGCCCAGCCTCACGCCCTCAGGTCCGCACACCTGGTTGGTGCAGCTCTGCCCCTTTCCAGCCCTCACCACCGACTCTCCAACCGCCTGCTCTCCCGCCCTCCGCCCCCAGTCCTACAGAGCGCCTCCTCTGGTCACGGCATCCTGCCCTCCAGGGTCGACAGGGCCTGCACAATCCTGGGCCTGCACACAACTGGGCCTGCACACTCCTGGACCTGCGCACTCCTGGACCTACGCACACCTGGGCCTGCAGGAACCTGGGCCTGTACACTCCCGGGCCCGTTCCGTATTGTATCTGCACACTTCTGGGCCTGCACGCTCCTGGACCTGCGCACACCTGGGCCTGCACGAACTTTGGCCTGTACACTCCTGTATCTGCTCACTCTTGTGACTGCATACTCCTGGGCCTGTACAACCCTGGGCCTTCTCTCTCCTGGGCCTGCCCCAGTTCGGCCGGCACTCTCCTGGAGCTGCACACTCCTGGGCCTGACCTATCGTACGCCTGCACAGTCCTGGATCTGCACACTTCTGGACCTGCTCCCTCCTGTGCCATCACCCTTCTGGGACTGCACACTTGTGCGCCTGCACACCCCTGTGCCTGACACACCTGGGCCTGCACGCTCCTCGGCCTGCACACTCCTCTTGTCTGCACACTCCTGGGCCTCACCTATCCTACGCCTGCACAGTCCTGGATCTGCACACTTCTGGGCCTGCTCCCTCCTGTGCCATCACACTTCTGGGACTGCACACTTGTGCGCCTGCACACTCCTGTGCCTGACACACCTGGGCCCGTACGCTCCTGGGCCTGTACACTCCTGGGCCAGCCCTGGCCTGGGCCTGAATACTAATGGGCCTGCACACTCCTGGGACTGTACCCTCCTGGGCCAGCACACTCCTCTGTCTGCACACTCCTGGGCCTGCACAACCCAGAGCCTGCACACACCTGGGCTGAACACTCCTGTGCCAGTACACTCGTGTGCCTGCTCCCTCCCGTGTCTGCACATTCCTGGGCCTGTACAGTCCTGGGTCTGCACACTCTTTGGCCTGCACACTCCTTGGCCTGTTCCGTATTGTGTCTGCACACTACTGGGTCGGCACACCCTAGAGCCTGCACACTCCTGGGCATGCCCTCTCCTGGGCCTGCACTCTCTTCGGCCTGAACACTCCTAAGCTTGCACACTCCTGGACTTGTACACTCCTGGGCCTGCCCTGGCCTGGGCCTGCACACTAATAGGCCTGACACTCCTGGGAATGCACACTCCTGGGCCTGCACACTCCTCTGTCTGCACACTCCTGGGCCTGCCCCATTTGGCCCTGCCCTCTCCTGTGACGGCCCTCACCTGTCCTGCACACACCTGGGCCTGAACACTACAGGCCCTGCACACATCTGGCCCTCTACCCTCCAGGGCCTGCCTTCTACTGGGACCGAACAATCCCTCGTCTGCACACTCCTGGGGCCTGCACGCTCCTGGGCCTTTCCGTGCCTGGGCCTGCCCCCAATTCGGCTGGCCCTCTCCTGGACCTGCACACTCTTGGGCCTGCACACTCCTGGGACTGCACACTCCTGGGACTGCACTCTCCTTGGCCTGCACACTCTTGGGCCTTCTTCCTCCCGTGCCTGCACACTCATAGGCCTGTTCCAACCTGTGCCGGCACACCTCTGGGTCTGCACACTACTGTGATGCATACTCCTGGGCCTGCACACTCCTGGACTTGTACACTCCTGGGCCTGCCCACTAATGGGCCTGCACACTCCTGGAAATGTACCATCCTGGGCCTGCACACTCCTCTGTCTGCACACTCCTAGGCCTGCACACTCCTGGGCCTGCACATCCCAGAGCCTGCACACACCTGGGCCTCTACACTCCTGGGCCAGTACACTCGAGTACCTGCTCTACCCCGTGTTTGCACACCCCTGAGACTGCACAGTCCCAGGTCTGCACACTCTTTGGCCTGCACACTCCTAGGCCTGTTCCGTCTTGTGTCTGCAGACCTCTGGGGCTGCACACTCCAGGGCCTACACACACCTGGGCCTGCACGAATCTGGGCCTGTTCACTCCTGGGCCTGCACACTCCTGTCTCTGCACACTCCTGGCCTTGGATACTCCTGGGACAGTACACTCCTGGGACTGACCTGCCCTGGGCCTGCACTCTCCTGGCCCTGGACAAGCTTCTGTCTGCACACACCTGGGGCTGCACACTCCTGGGCCTGCACACTCCTGGGCCTGCCCTCTCCTGGGCCTACACTCTCCTTGGCCTGCACACTCCTGGGCCTGCTCCCTCCTGTGCCGGCACACTCCTGGGCCTACTCCCACTTGTGCCTGCACACTCCTAGGCCTGTTCCCACCTGTGCCGGCACACTCCTGGGACTACACACTCCTATGTCTGCACACCCCTGGGCCTGCACACTCCTGGACCTGTACACTCTTGGGCCTGCACAATAATGGGCCTGCACACTCCTGGAAATGCACCCTCCTGGGCCTGCACACTCCTCTGTCTGCACACTACTAGGCCTGCACACTCCAGGGCCTGCTGACTTCTGTGTCTGCACACTCTTGGGCCTGCCTTCTCCTGGGCCCGCACAATCCCTCGTCTGCACACTCCTGGGCCTGTACGTTCCTGGGCCTTTCCTCGCCTGGGCCGCCCCCAATTAGACCCGCCCTCTCCTTGACCTGCACACTCCTGGGCCTGCACACTCCTGGGCCTGCACACTCCTGGGCATGCCCTCTCTTCGGCCTGTACACTCCTGGACCTGCACACTCCTGGACTTGTACACACCTGGGCCTGCCCTGGCCTGGGCCTGCACACTAATGGGCCTGAACACTCCTGTGCCTGCACACTCCTGGGCCTTTCCTTGCCTGCACCTGCCCCCAATTTGGCAGAACCCGGTCCCAGTATCCATCCAACCTGCAGGGGACTGTGTGGGAATCACACAAGGATGTGTGACCAGAAGGCAAAAAAAAAGCAGGGAGCCACTGTGGGGCAGCGCACCCTAGAGGCCTAGATGGGGCACTGGGCCTGAATCTGACATGACAGAACGACCTAGGAGGTCGCATGCCAGAATGGACGATATCAGAGTTGTGTTTAATTTCAACCCGCCGACAGGGAGCTGGGAAGCAGGCGGCAAGGAGGGTGACTTTCCCCAGATCCCAGGGCAGACCCCGGCCTGTGTGGGGTGTGCCCTGCTCCCCACAAGCCCTCTGTGGGGCCCTTCCTTTGCTGAGTCTGTGCATGAGCTCCCTGTGATGCCAGCCCGCAGAGGTGACAGGTGCAGTAGGTGTTTGTGGTTCTAGAGACATGATGGCTTTCCTAGGAAGCAGGGTCCTGAATGATCCCCACTGGGCCAATGGGGGATTGGGGAGACCCTGAGAAGCAGGTGGCTTGTCCAGGGTGACAGCACTGCTGGCGGGGGAGCCGGGTCTGAACCCAGCTGTGTCGTCAGAGCTGTGACCCTGGCTGCATCCAGGCCTCCCCAGGGCAATAGGAGGGGCCGAGTTGGTGTCACTGGGTGGACATGGCATGGGGTGGGAAGTGAGCCATCAGCAGCCCAGAGAGGCCCTTGGGGAGCTTTGTGTAAGGAGGAAGCTTGGGGAAGGGGACCCCAGGAAGTGACCTCACTTCCCTGGCAACAGAGCCCAACAGAACTTGGGACCCAGGTCACCAGGCACCCGCTGTGTAGAGAAGGACACTTCTCAACTGACTTGGCTGGTGAACTCAGCTCAGCTCAGACATGTTTTGTTGCATCCCAAGATCCCGAGGTCGCGGCCCCCGGAAAGCCCGCAGCAACGGCCTTTGCCAACAGTGCCGACAGTGGGTCGGGTCTCACCCCAGGCGCCTCTGGCCTTTTGGCCAGAGGGACCGAAAGGTAACACAGGGAGGCCCAGGGCAGGCCCGCCCAGGCCGGGTCACCACTCAGACCCCACCCGGGTGGCCCCACGGCCCCTTCCTGACTGGTGGCGGTGGGGCAGTCATGTTGGGGGGGGGTCCTGCCTCAAGCAAGAGCAGGCTGAGGAAGGGTCAGAGGCCTGGGGGGCCGATCACGTCCCCAGCCTGGGTCCAAGTGGGCTGGCTGGGATGTGGAGAACCGGGGCAGGGCCCTGCTGCCCGAGGTGGCGCCCATGCCCTAGGGTGTGTCTCTTGCCTCCCGGGTGACTGAGATGACCAAGGTCCCAGTCGGATCTGGCAGCAGAGGGTCGAGTGGGGCAGAAGCAGGAGTGGTCCTGGCCGGGCAGGGCTCTGAGACCTCCGGACCGGGCCGGCTGCCGGTCACTGTCATTGCAGAGCCAGACACCGCAGGATCCGGGGAACCAGGACACTCATGCCACCTCTCCAAGTGAGGGGCTGGTGTGCCACACTGTGGAAGGCCAGCACAGGCTCCAGAAGAGTCTGGGTATGAAGGGCTCCCCACCACCACGGCCTCCTGCCCAGACATCGCCCAGGTCTCTCCCCAGGATCTTGCCCAGGGCTGAGGGGCAGCTCAGCACCCCCGGCTCTGACCTGGAGCACCGTGCCCACCTCCTGGGGATTCAGGTAGAGGACCAGGAGCCCCCCGAAGCAGAGCCCAAAGGTGAGAAGGGCGGGGCCGGTGTGGGTGTGTAGGTGAGGGAGGGCGGAGGGCTGGGCCACACAGGGAGGCATCCCCAAAGTCTGTAGTTGGGACCAGAGCAAAGACTGGCCTCAGACCACCTGTCTGGAAGAATTCAGTCACAGAACAAGTGCCTGTGGGCACTTGCTCAGTGGGAGCTGCCTGCAAAGCTCTGGGAAGATTTCTGTCCTTGAAAAGGCACGTGGAAAGGGAGGCATGTGGGTACCTTTTTCCAGGTTGTGCCTGAGCAGAACCACTAGACTTAAAGCTCTCTCCACGTCCAACAGTTACAGGTCCAGAGCAGGCAGAGGCAGGGGAAGACGCCAGAAAACAAAAACAGGACCACCAGGGTCCAGCACGAGACCGCGAACACCCTCCAGCTGCTCCTGCTGAACATGAAGATCCTGCTGCTCCAGCTGCATATGAAGAGCCTGCCGCTCCTGCTGATCTTGCCACTCCCGAAGAGCCTGCAGCTCCTACTGATCTTGCCGCTCCTGAACAGCCTGCAGCTCCTGAAGAGCCCGCCGCTCCTGAAGCGCCTGCCATTCCTGCTGATCTAGCTGCTCCTGAAGAGCCTGCTGCTCCTGCTCATCTAGCCGCTCCTGAACAGCCTGCAGCTCCTGAAAAGCCTGCAGCTCCTGAAGAGCCTGCCGCTCCTGCTGATCTTGCCACTCCTGAAGAGCCTGCTGCTCCTGCTGCTCTAGCCGCTCCTGAAGAGCCCGCCACTCCTGAAGAACCTGCCGCTCCTGCTGATCTAGCCGCTCCTGAAGAGCCCGCCATTCCTGCTGATCAAGCCGCTCCTGAAGAGCCCGCTGCTCCTGCTGATCTAGCCGCTCCTGAAGAGCCTGCAGCTCCTGAAGAGCCTGCCGCTCCTGCTGATCTTGCCACTCCTGAAGAGCCTGCCGCTCCTGCTGCTCTAGCCGCTCCTGAAGAGCCCGCCACTCCTGAAGAACCTGCCGCTCCTGCTGATCTAGCCGCTCCTGAAGAGCCTGCCGCTCCTGCTGATCTTGCCACTCCTGAAGACCCTGCAGCTCCTGCTGATCTTGCCACTCCTGAAGAGCCTGCAGCTCCTGCTGATCTTGCCGCTCCTGAAGAGCCCGCTACTCCTGAAGAGCCCGCCGCTCCTGCTGATCTTGCCACTCCTGAAGAGCCTGCAGCTCCTACTGATCTTGCCGCTCCTGAACAGCCTGCAGCTACTGAAGAGCCCGACGCTCCTGAAGAACCTGCCGCTCCTGCAGATCTAGCCGCTCCTGAAGAGCCCGCCATTCCTGCTGATCTAGCCGCTCCTGAAGCGCCTGCCGCTCCTGCTGATCTAGCCACTCCAGAAGAGCCCGCTGCTCCTGATCATCTAGCCGCTCCAGAACAGCCTGCAGCTCTTGAAAAGCCTGCAGCTCCTGAAGAGCCTGCCGCTCCTGCTGCTCTAGCCGCTCCTGAAGAGCCCGCTGCTCCTGCTGATCTAGCCGCTCCTGAAGAGCCCGCCGCTCCTGAAGAGCCCGCCGGTCCTGCTGATCTAGCCGCTCCTGAAGAGCCTGAAGCTCCTGAAGAGCCTGCCGCTCCTGCTGATCTTGCCACCCCTGAAGAGCCTGCAGCTCCTGCTGATCTTGCCGCTCCTGAAGAGCCCGCCGCTCCTGAAGAACCTGCCGTTCCTGCTGATCTAGCCGCTCCTGAAGAGCCTGCCGCTCCTGCTGATCTTGCTGCTCCTGAAAAGCCTGCAGATCCTGCACCTGCACCTGCGCCGCTGGGCAGTGGAGAACCATTTCGGGCATCATCACCCCCTAGGGCTGAGCCCCCTCTGCCCCCTCCTACACCTTCTCCAAAATCCCACCATGAATCCCCTCCCCTACCCGAAGTTGACTTCCCTACCCCTGAATTTGCTTTTGTTTTGTTCTTCTTTAGTTTAGTTTATTTGTTTTACATCATTTATGGCATTCTATAGTTTTCCATTTCCCACTTCCTTTAATAAAATACAGATTTTTTCCCTTTTAAACTGCATTTCAGGAACATTAAGTGCATTCCCATGCTGTCCGACCATCACTACCATGTAGTTTTATGCTATTTATGCCCGTGAAGTACATCCCACCACGGCCTCAAACCCCTCATCTGAGGACGGACTGATGCCTGAAATGGTGGGAGATGACAGGTGTGGGCACGTTGCTGGGATCAGAGTTGATCCCAGGGAACCCACTGTATTGATGGGCAGCAGGTTCAGTGTCCAGGTGCTCTGTTCCGGGGAGGGCGGCTAGAGATGTGCAGAGTCCCCTCCCAGCGGTCCCCGTGCCTGTGTTGGGAACTGACCATCAAGGGGGGCCTGGTGAATGAACCGGACGCTAGAAAGGGACACCCCTAACTCCCCCAATTTGGAAGGCGGGGCTCCTTCTCCCTGCTGAGTGATGTGGCAACTGAGAATATCACACCCCCCACGCCCTAGCAGAAACTTCTCCTCTCACAGAGCCCACCCTCCCATGGGTCCCACTTTCCCCTGAACCCAGAGGCAGAGCCCCTCTGCCAGACAAGGGATGGGTAGGAGGGGTGGCTGCAACCTTACGGGAGTGGGCGTGCACCGTGCTTGACCCCTGAGCTCCCAGCTGTGCAGCAGAGGCCCAGGGAGGACTTGCCAGGGAGGGCCGCAGGGCAGGGGCAGGGCTGAGTTCTGCATGAATCCTGACTATGCGGGGGCCGAGGGACCTGGTTTTGAGCCACGTCCTGGGTCTGGGCACGATGCCTTGTGATCCCACAAGGGAGACCTCTCTGCTCTCATTGTTCAGATGGGAAGACTTGAGCCTGCCCACCTGAAGCGACGCCCTGCTTCCCCAATTGGGGAGGAGGCTGAGTTGGACTGGGCCCCACAATCTTCAAGGAAGATTGCTCTCCCCAAGGTTGGCTCTCTGGGTATAAACCTGGGCAAGGGAGTCCTGACTACCCCCTGCGCCTGCTCTGTGCTGGTAACCTCAGTACACAGAAGCCTTGAGTCTCAGTCCACCCAGGAACCAAACGTTCACCCGCCTACAGCAGAGACAACTGAGGCTCAAAGAGGAAGGTCTGCCCTGGAGATGGTGTGGAGGCCCAAGTCTCAGAAGACAGGTGAAGCCAGGGTCTCAAGGATACTGCACAAACAGGACTTCACTCTGAACTGGGAATGTTGTGGAAAGACCCTGGGGGCCAGGGTGGAGGAGATGGGAAGCAGACCAGAGCCCGGGGGAAGGCAGGGAGCCCCAGGAATGCCTCCATGCCCTCGGCACAGGGCAGGGGAGCAGCTCTGAAGATATGACAGCCGAGGCTGCCCAGGGGGCCTTCATCACTACCACTTTGCTCGGATGACCTCAACAGCCCCATGACCACACCCATTTGACAGATGCAGACAGACACCAAGTTAGCCACCAGGCTGACAAGGAGAGGAGCTGGGATCAAATCCAGGATCAGATTCCAAGTGCTCCGCTCGCTGGCCCCAGACTAAGCCTGCCTGCCAAAACCGACCCCAGGGCCTCCCGCCTGGCACTCTATATATACCTCAGTGGGCTCCCCTGCTGAGCCATCCCATCCCATCCCATCACACTGAGACAAAAGCACAGAGGCCTGGGGTCCAGGAGACAGGACTGGTAGCAGGGCCAGGGTGGGCACGTTCTGCCCACCCCCCTTTGCTGCCCCAGCCCAGGTGTCAAGTGGAAGCCTGACTGACGTGGAAACTGGCAGTGGGTGGGAGAGACAGGATGCCCCTTAGTTTCCCTGGCAACTGCTGCAGAACTGAGTCTTTCAGGATAAATTCAAGTTAGGCCTCAGCTGCTGAAACACCCATTATTTCAAGGCTGGTTACCTTGGTGACCCAGGTGGTGAGGACGTGGTGGGAGGAGGGGGTGGAGAGGCCAGGCAGGGGGCCACCGGCTCAGAGGACAGGCTGACCCTCAGACCTAGACATGACCCTGGTCACACACTGAGCCTTGAATTTCATCACAGACTGACCTCGGGTCCTGACACAGGGTGCCTGGCCCTTATCACAGACGAGCCCTGTTCCTGGTCCCAGACCGCCACCTGAGCTTGGCCGCGCAACCACCACGGAGGGACACTCAGCGAGTGGTGACTGCTACTTCTGTTATCATTGCTGTGCCGTTAACGTGCGTCCCACTCACAGCTGACACCTAACGAATGTCATTCAGACTAGCGTAACCGCAATGGGGGACTGTTCGCAAGGACTCCTGGGGCCCACAGTGCTCGGCAGAGGCTCGCAGGACCCCCTCTGCTGGGTGGCCACAGGGCTCCTGGGCTGGGTGGGCTGTGAGGGGGCAGCAGAGGAGTGGGCAAGGCTGGGGGGTGGGCTGCCCCTCCAGGCCCAGAAGGAAGCAGCCATTCTCCCCCGGCTCAACGCCCCCTCTGTCTGGAAGCCTCACTTTCATCTCATTACCTGATAAACTGAGCAAATGAACGGCAGCCAGGCAGCCTTGGCCACCCAGGAGACAGGGCACACGGTCAGGGGGCTCCCAGCCTCCTTCCCACCCTGGCGCCCCAGCCTGCAGGCTATGGCCTCTCTGGCCCACGGGGCCTCAGTCGGCCGGGATGAGGGCCCTGGGAGAGGCCCGCATCCTGCTAGGCCTTCCTGCTTCCTGGGCAGAGCTCTCCCCAGCCCAGCAGGTGAGGCAGCAGAGGCAGTGGGTCCGCCCCTGTCCATTCCTGCCCTGTCCTCGCCCACCAGGCCGGTTCCCCAGGCATCCAGGCCGTACTCCACGACCTGTGAAGTTAGGGCGTGTCCTGGGGCATGGAGTTCCTCCTCAGCCCAGTACATGGATGTGCAAATGAGGACCACAGGGGACAGGACAGCTCTCTGAATTCCCCCACCCAGTCCCCAGTCCCCTCCACCCTAGCCCCCATGGGTCCTGACTTGGGCCATCTGTCCAGAGGCAGGCAAACGCAGAGAAGACTACCATGAGAGGGAGAGGGATACAGAGCTAAGAGGCCAGGAGAGCAGGAGAGCAGCTGCAGAGGTGCAGCCAGGCAGGGACAGAGGTGGAGGACAGGGGACAGTTGCTCAGGCCCAACAAACACTTCCCACTTGAGCCTGCACATTCCTGGGCCTGCACACTGCTGGGCCTGCACAAACCTGGGCCTGCACGAACCTGGGACTCTTGACAGCCGTGCCTGCCCTCTCCTAGGCATTCACACTCCTGGAACTGCACACTCATTGGCCTGCACCCACCTGGAGCTGCACAATCATGAGCCTGCACATACTTGGGCCTGCACCCTGCTGGGCCTGCACATTTCTGGGCCTGCCTTCTCCTGGGCCCGCACAATCCCTCATCTGCACACTCCTGGGCCTGGACATTCCTGGGCCTGCAGAGTACTGGGCCTGTATACCCCTGGGCCTGCACACTCCTGTCTCTGCACACTCCGGGTTCTGCACACTCCTCGGTCTGTATACTCCTGGGCCTGTACACACCTGGGCCTGCACACTCCTCTGTCTGCACACTCCTGGGCCAGCACACCCATGGAACTGCACACTCTGGTGTCTTCACACTCCTGGGCCTGCACGCTGCTGGGCCTTTCCTCACCTGGGCCTGCCCCCAGTTCGGCCCGCCCTCTCCTGGACCTGCACACTCTTGGGCCTGCACACTCCTGGGCCTGCACACTCCTGTCTCTGCACACTCCGGGGTCTGCACACTCCTCGGTCTGTATACTCCTGGGCCTGTACACTCATGGGCCTGCCGTGGCCTTGGCCTGCACGCTCCTGGTCCTGCACACACCTCTGTCTGCACACTCCTGGGCCTGCATACCCCTGCATCTTCACACTCCTGGGCCTGCACAACCCAGAGCCTGCACAGATCGGGGCCTCTACACACCTGGGCCAGTACACACGTGTGCTTGCTCCCCCCCGTGTCTGCAAACTCCTGGGACTGCACATTCCTGGGTCTGCACACACCTTGGCCTGCACACTCATGGGCCTGTTCCGTCTTGTGTCTGCATACCTCTGGGCCTGCACACTCCAGGGCCTGCACACACCTGGGCCTGCACGAACCTGGGCCTCTTGACTCCTGGGCCTGCCCTTTCCTAGGCCTGCCCACTCCTGTGCCTACACATTCCTGGGCCTGCACACTCCTGGACCTGTACACTCCTGGGCGTGCCCTGGCATGGGCCTGCACACAAATGGGCCTGCACTCTCCAGGGACTGCACCCTCCTGGGCCTGCACACTCCTCTGTCTGCACACTCCTGGGCCTGCCCCAAATTGCCCTGCCCTCTCCTGTGACGGCCCTCACAAGTCCTGCACACTCCTAGGCCTGCACACTCGTGTACCTCCTCCCTCCTGTGCCTGCACACTCCTGGCCATGTACACTCATGGGCCTGCCCTCTGCATGGCGTGCACGGTCCTAGGACTCCCCATTCCTGCGCCTGGACACCCTTGGGCCTGCCCTCTCCTGGGCCTGCACACTCTGGGGCCTGCCCTCACCTGGTTCTGCACACTACTGGGACTGTACACCCCTGGACCTGTACACTGCTGTGCCTTCCCTGGTCTGGGCCTTCCCTGGCCTGGGCCTGAAAACTACTGGGCCTGAAAACTGCTGGAACTGCACACTCATTGGCCTGCAAACTCCAGGACCTGCACAATCTTGGGCTTGAACACACCTGGGCCTGTATACTCCTGGGCCTGCACACTCCTGTCTCTGCACACTGTGGTGTTTGCACACGCCTGGGCCTGCACGAACGTGGGCCTGTACACTCCTGGGCCTGCACACACCTGAGTCTGCACACTCCGGGGTCTGCACACTCCTCGGTCTGTATACTCCTGGGTTGTACACTCCTGGGCCTGACCTGGCCTGGGCCTGCACGCTCCTGGGCCTGCACACTCCTCTGTCTGCACACTTCTGGGCATGCACAACCCTAGACCCTACACTCCTGGGCCTGCGCATCCCAGAGCCTGAACACACCTGGGCCTCTATACTCCTGGGCCACTACTCTCATGTGCCTGCTCCGCCCCGTGTCTACACACTCCTGGCACTGCACAGTCCTGGACCTGCACACTCCTGGGCCTGCCCTGGCCTGGGCCTGCACACTAATGGGCCTACACACACCTAGGAATGCACCCTCCTGGGCCTGCACACTCCTCTGTCTGCACACTCGTGGGCCTTCCCTGGTCTGGGCCTTCCCTGGCCTGGGCCTGCAAACTACTGGGCCTGCAAACTCCTGGAACTGCACACTCATTGGCCTGCACACTCCAGGACCTGCACAATCTTGGGCTTGAACACACCTAGGCCTGTATACTCCTGGACCTGCACACTCCTGTCTTGCACACTCTGGTGTTTGCACACGCCTGGGCCTGCACGAACTTTGGCCTGTACACACCTGGGCCTGCACACTCCTGTATCTGCTCACTTCTGAGACTGCATACACCTGGGCCTGCAAACTCCTGGGCCTGTACACTCCTGGGCCTGAACACTCCTGGACCTGTACACTCCTGGGCATGCCCTGGCCTGGGCCTGCACACTAATGGTGCTACACCCACCTAGGAATGCACACTCATGGGCCTGCACACTCCTGGGCCTGCCGACTCCTGAGCCTGCATTCTCCTGGTCCTTTCCTCGCCTGGGCCACCACCTATTAGGCCCGCCCTCTCTTTGACGTGCACACGCTTGGGCCTGCTCACTCCTCTGTCTGCACACCCCTGCGCCTTGACACCCCTGGACCTGCACACTCCGGGGCCTGCGCATCCCATGGCCTGCACACACCTGGGCCTCTACACTCCTGGGCCAGTACAGTCATGTGCCTGTTCCGCCCCGTGTCTGCACACTCTTGGGACCGCACAGTCCTGGCTATGCACACTCCTTGGCCTGCAGACTCCTAGGCCTGTTCGACTTCTGTCTGCACACCTCTGGGCCTGCACACTACAGGGCCTGCACATACCTGGGCCTGCACGAACCTGGGCCTCTTCACTGCTGGTCCTGCCCTCTCCTAGGCCTGCACACTCCTGGAACTGTACACTCATGGGCCTGCACACTCCTGGACCTGAACAATCTTGAGCCTGCACAATCCTGGGCCTGTACGCTCCTGGGCCTGCACACTCCTGTGCCTGCCCTCTCTTGGCCCTGCACTCTCCTTGGCCTGCACACTCCTGGCCTGTTCCCTCCTGTGCCGGCACACTCCTGGGACTGCACACTCCTGGGCCTGCCCTGGCCTGGGCCTGCACCCTCCTCTGTCTGCACACTCCTGGGACTGCACAGCCCTGAGCCTGTACACTCCTGGACCTGCACACTTCTGTCTCTGCACACTCTGGTGTCTGCACACTCCTGGACATGCACACTCCTGGGCCTGTACACTCCTAGGCCTGCCTTATCCTGGCCCTGGACACTCTTCTGTCTGCACACTCCTGGGGCTGCACACTCTTGGGCCTGCACACTCCTGGACCTGTACAATCCTGGGCCTTCCCTGGTCTGGGTCTTCCCTGGCCTGGTCCTGCACACTAATGGGCCTGAACACTCCTGGTCCTGTACACACCTCGGCCTGCACCCTACTGGTCCTGCACACTCCTCTGTTTGCACACACATGGAACTGCACACCCCTTGGCCTGCACACTCCCAGACCTGCACAATCTTGAGCCTGCACAATCCTGGGCCTGTACACTCCTGGGCCTACACACCCCCAGGCCTGCACACTGCTGGGCCTGCACACTCCTGAGCCTCCCTTCTCCTGGGCCTGCACAATCCCTCATCTGCACACTCCTAGGCCTGCACACCCTTGGGCCTGCACACTCCTGGGCCTGCACACTCCTGTCTCTGCACACTCCGGGGACTGCACAGTCCTCGGTCTGTATACTCCTGGGCCTGTACACTCCTGGGCCTGCCGTGGCCTGGGCCTGCACACTCCTCAGCCTGCACACTCCTCTGTCTGCACACTCCTGGGCCTGCACACACCTGGGCAGGCACACTCCAGGGCCCTCTGACACCTGTGCCTGCACACTCTTGGGCCTGTCTTCTCCTGGGCCCGCATGAACCTGGGCCTCTTCACTGCTGGTCCTGCCCTCTCCTAAGCCTGCACACTCCTGGAACTGCACACTCATGGGCCTGCAGACTCCTGGACCTGCACAATCTTGAGCCTGCACCATCCTGGGCCTGTACGCTCCTGGGCCTGCACACTCCTGTGCCTGCCCTCTCTTGGCCCTGCACTCTCCTGTGCCTGCACACTCCTGGGCCTGCTCCCACCTATGCCTGCACCCTCCTAGGCCTGTTCCCACGTGTGCCGGCACACTCCTGGGACTGCACACTCCTGGGCCTGCACACTCCTGTGCCTGCCCTCTCTTGGCCCTGCACTCTCCTTGGCCTGCACACTCCTGGCCTGTTCCCTCCTGTGCCTGCACACTCCTGGGCCTGCTCCCACCTATGCCTGCACACTCCTAGGCCTGTTCCCACGTGTGCCGGCACACTCCTGGGACTGCACACTCCTGGGCCTGCCCTGGCCTGGGCCTGCACCCTCCTCTGTCTGCACACTCCTGGGACTGCACAGCCCTGAGCCTGTACACTCCTGGACCTGCACACTTCTGTCTCTGCACACTCTGGTGTCTGCACACTCCTGGGCCTGTACACTCCTAGGCCTGCCCTATCCTGGCCCTGGACACTCTTCTGTCTGCACACTCCTGGGGCTGCACACTCCTGGGCCTGCACACCCCTGGGCATGCCCTCTCCTGGGCCTGCAAACTCCTGGGCCTGCACACTCCTCTGTCTGCACACTCCGGGGCCTTCCCTCTCCTGGGCCTGCCCCCAGTTCGGCCGGCACTCTCCTGGAGCTGCACACTCCTGGGCCTGACCTATCGTACGCCTGCACAGTCCTGGATCTGCACACTTCTGGACCTGCTCCCTCCTGTGCCATCACCCTTCTGGAACTGCACATTGGGCGCCTGCACACTCCTGTGCCTGACACACCTGGGCCTGCACGCTCCTCGGCCTGCACACTCCTCTTGTCTGCACACTCCTCTTGTCTGCACACTCCTGGGCCTGTTCCGTCTTGTGTCTTCACACCTCTCGGCCTGCGCACTCCAGGGCCTGAACACACCTGGGCCTGCACCAACCTGGGCCTGTTCACTCCTGGGCCTGCCCTCTCCTTGGCCGGCACGAACCTGGGCCTAAACACCCCTGGGCCTGCCCTGGCCTGGGCCTGCACACTAATGGGGCTGCACACACCTAGGAATGCACCCACCTGGGCCTACACACTCTTCTGTCTGTACACTCCTGGGCCTGCACACTCCTGGGCATGCACACTCCTCTGTCTGCACACTCCTCGGCCTACACACTCCTAGGCCTGCACACTCCTGGGCCTGCTGACCCCTGTGTCTGCACACTCTTGGGCCTGCACACACCTGGACCTGTACCATCCTGGGCCTTCCCTGGACTGGGTCTTCCCTGGCCTGGGCCTGCACACTACTGGGCCCGCACACTTCTGCAACTGCACACTCATCGGCCTGCAAAGGCACGACCTGCACAATATTGGGCCTGAACACACATAGGCCTTTATCCTCCTGGATCTGCACACTCCTGGGCCTGCACACTGCTGGACCTGCACAGCACTGGGCCTAAACACACCTGGGCCTGCACACTCCTTCTCTGCACACTCCTATCTCTGCACACTCTGGTGTCTACACACTCCAGGGCCTGCACGAACCTAGGCCTGCTCCCTCCTGTGCCTGCATACTCCTGGGCCTGCTCCCACCTGTGCCTGCACACTCCTAGCCCTGTTCCCACCTGTGCTGGCACATTCCTGGGACTGCACACTTCTGTGCCTGCACACTTTTGGGCCTGCACACCCCTGGGCCTGCACACTCCTGGACCTGTACACTCCTGGGCCTTCCCTGGTCTGGGCATTCCCTGGCCTGGGCCTGCAAACTCCTGGGCCTATACACTCCTGGGCCTGCACACTCCTGTACCTGTACACACCTGGGCCTGCCCTGGCCTGGGACTGCACACTAATGGGGCTGCACACACCTAGGAATGCACCCCCCTGGGCCTGCACACTCCTCTGTCTGCACACTCCTGGGCCTGCATAACCCTGGATCTGCACACTCCTGGGCCTGCGCATCCCAGAGCATGCACAGATCTGGGCCTCTACACACCTGGGCCAGTACACACGTGTGCTTGCCCCCCCCCGTGTCTGCAAACTCCTGGGACTGCACATTCCTGGGTCTGCAACACCTTGGCTTGCACACTCATGGGCCTGTTCCGTCTTGTGTCTGCATACCTGTGGGCCTGCACACCCCAGGGCCTGCACACACCTGGGCCTGCACGAACGTGGGCCTCTTGAATCCTGGGCCTGCCCTTTCCTAGGCCTGCCCACACCTGTGCCTACACATTCCTGGGCCTGCACACTCCTGGACCTGTACACTCCTGGGCGTACCCTGGCATGCGCCTGCACACTAATGGGCCTGCACTCTCCAGGGACTGCACCCTCCTGGGCCTGCACACTCCTCTGTCTGCACACTCCTGGGCCTGCCCCAAATTGCCCTGCCCTCTCCTGTGACGGCCCTCACAAGTCCTGCACACTCCTAGGCCTGCACACTCGTGTACCTCCTCCCTCCTGTGCCTGCACACTCCTGGCCATGTACACTCATGGGCCTGCCCTCTGCATGGCGTGCACGGTCCTAGGACTCCCCATTCCTGCGCCTAGACACCCTAGGGCCTGCCCTCTCCTGGGCCTGCACACTCTGGGGCCTGCCCTCACCTGGTTCTGCACACTACTGGGACTGTACACCCCTGGACCTGTACACTGCTGTGCCTTCCCTGGTCTGAGTCTTCCCTGGCCTGGGCCTGAAAACTACTGGGCCTGAAAACTGCTGGAACTGCACACTCATTGGCCTGTAAACTCCAGGACCTGCACAACCTTGGGCTTGAACACACCTGGGCCTGTATACTCCTGGGCCTGCACACTCCTGTCTCTGCCCACTGTGGTGTTAGCACACGCCTGGGCCTGCAAGAACGTGGGCCTGTACACTCCTGGGCCTGCACACACCTGAGTCTGCACACTCCGGGGTCTGCACACTCCTCGGTCTGTATACTCCTGGGTTGTACACTCCTGGGCCTGACCTGGCCTGGGCCTGCACGCTCCTGGGCCTGCACACTCCTCTGTCTGCACACTTCTGGGCATGCACAACCCTAGACCCTACACTCCTGGGCCTGCGCATCCCAGAGCCTGAACACACCTGGGCCTCTATACTCCTGGGCCACTACTCTCATGTGCCTGCTCCGCCCCGTGTCTACACACTCCTGGCACTGCACAGTCCTGGACCTGCACACTCCTGGGCCTGCCCTGGCCTGGGCCTGAACACTAATGGGCCTACACACACCTAGGAATGCACCCTCCTGGGCCTGCACACTCCTCTGTCTGCACACTCGTGGGCCTTCCCTGGTCTGGGCCTTCCCTGGCCTGGGCCTGCAAACTATTGGGCCTGCAAACTCCTGGAACTGCACACTCATTGGCCTGCACACTCCAGGACCTGCACAATCTTGGGCTTGAACACACCTAGGCCTGTATACTCCTGGACCTGCACACTCCTGTCTCTGCACACTCTGGAGTTTGCACACGCCTGGGCCTGCACGAACCTGGGCCTGTACACACCTGGGCCTGCACACTCCTTTATCTGCTCACTCCTGAGACTGCATACACCTGGGCCTGCACATTCCTGTATCTGCTCACTCCTGAGACTGCATACTCCTGGGCCTGCAAACTCCTGGGCATGTACAATCCTGGGCCTGCACACTCCTGGACCTGTACACTCCTGGGCCTGCCCTGGCCTGGGCCTGCACACTAATGGGGCTGCACACACCTAGGGATGCACCCTCCTGGGCCTACACACTCCTCTGTGTGCACACTCCTGAGCCTGCACACCCCTGGGCCTGCACACTCCTCTGTCTGCACATTCCTTGGCCTACACACTCCTAGGCCTGCACACTCCAGGGCCTGCTGACTCCTGTGTCTGCACACTCTTGGGCCTGCACACTCCTGGACCTGTACAATCCTGGGCCTTCCCTGGTCTGGGTCTTCCCTGGCCTGGGCCTGCACACTACTGGGCCCGCACACTTCTGCAACTTCACACTCATCGGCCTGCACAGTCCACGACCTGCACAATATTGGGCCTGAACACAACTAGGCCTGTATCCTCCTGGATCTGCACACTCCTGGGCCTGCACACTCCTCTGTCTGCACACTCCTGGGCCTTCACACACCTGGGCCCGCACACTCCTGGGCCTGCGCATCCCAGAGCCTGCACACACCTGGGCCTCTACACTCCTGGGCCAGTACAGTCGTGTGCCTGTTCCGCCCCGTGTCTGCACACTCTTGGGACCGCACAGTCCTGGCTATGCACACTCCTTGGCCTGCAGACTCCTAGGCCTGTTCGACTTCTGTCTGCACACCTCTGGGCCTGCACACTACAGGGCCTGCACATACCTGGGCCTGCACGAACCTGGGCCTCTTCACTGCAGGTCCTGCCCTCTCCTAGGCCTGCACACTCCTGGAACTGCACACTCATGGGCCTGCCGTCTCCTGGGCCTGCACACCCCTGTCTCTGCACACTCCGGGGACTGCACACTCCTCGCTCTGTATACTCCTGGGCCTTTACACTCCTGGGCCTGCCGTGGCCTGGGCCTGCACGCTCCTGGGCCTGCACTCTCCTCTGTCTGCACACTCCTGGGCCTTCACACCCCTGGACCTGCACACTCCTGGGCCTGCGCATCCCAGAGCCTGCACACACTTTAGCCTCTACACTCCTGGGCCAGTACATTCGTGTGACTGCTCCGCCCCGTGTCTGCACACTCCTGGGACTGCACAGTCCTGGCTATGCACACTTCTTGGCCTGCAGACTCCTGGGGTTGTTCGACTTGTGTCTGCACACCTCTGGGCCTGCACACTCCAGGACCTGCAAATCCTGGGCCTGCACACAACTGGGCCTGCACACTACTGGGACTCCACACTCTCTGTCTGCACTCTCCTGGGCCTGCACACACCTGGGCCAGCACACTCCAGGGCCTGCTGACTCCTGTGTCTGCACACTCTTGGGCCTGCCTTCTCCTGGGCCCGCACAATCCCTCGTCTGCACACTCCTGGGCCGCACGCTCCTGGGCTTTTCCTCGCCTGGGCCTGCCCCCAGTTCGGCCCGCCCTCTCCTGGACCTGCACACTCTTGGGCCTGCACACTCCTCGGCCTGCCCTCTCCTGGGCCTGCACTCTCCTTGGCCTGCACACTCCTGGGCTTGCACACTCCTGGACCTGCACACTACTGGGCCTGCTGAATCCTGTGTCTGCCCACTCCTGCGTCTGCACACTCGTGTGCCTCCTCCCTCCTGTGCCTGAACACTCCTAGGCATGCACACACCTGGGCCTGCCCTCTCTTGGCCCTGCACTCTCCTTGGCCTGCACACTCCTGGCCTGTTCCCTCCTGCGCCTGAACACCCTTAGGCCTCCCCTACCTGGTTCTGCACACTCCTGGGTTGCACACTCCTGGGCCTGCTCCCACCTATGCCTGCACACTCCTAGGCCTGTTGCCACGTGTGCCGGCACACTCCTGGGACTGCACACTCCTGGGCCTGCCATGGCCTGGGCCTGCACCCTCCACTCTCTGCACACTCCTGGGACTGCTCAGGCCTGAGCCTGTACACTCCTGGGCCTGCACACTTCTGTCTCTGCACACTCTGGTGTCTGCACACTCCTGGACATGCACACTCCTGGGCCTGTACACTCCTAGGCCTGCCCTGGCCTGGGCCTGCACCCTACTGAGCCTGCACACTCCTCTGTATGCACACTCCTGGGCCTGCACACTACTGGGCCTGCACACTCCTGGGCCTCCTCCCACCTATGCCTGCACACTCCTAGGCCTGTTCCCACCTGTGCCAGCAATCTCCTGGGCCTACACACTCCTGCACCTGCACAGTCCTGTGTCTGCACAACCCTGGGCAAGCACACTCTGGGCCTGCACACCCCTGGCCATGCCCTATCCCGGGCCAGCCCCCACTTCGCCCGACCCTCTCATGGACCTGCACACTCCAGGGTCTGCTCACATCTGTCCCTGCACACTCCTGGGCCGGCCCTCTCCAGTGTCTCCACACTCCTGGGCCCGCACACTCCTGGGCCTGCATACTCCTGGACCTGCCCTGTCCCTGGCACCAGCCTCCTTCACCCCAACGGTGCCACTCACACGGCTGTGGCGTCTAGCCAGGAGCCCCCAACCGAAACCCCTCCCGAGGGACCCCCTTGCCGGTCCCCAGGGAAGCAGCGGGGCTCCTCTTACCTGCGAGGCGGAGACGTAGTCCAGCTGCAGCCTGACGTCCAGCTGCCGGGCGTGCAGGGCCAGCGTGCATGAGGACAGCAGGATGGCCGTGATCGGCTGGAAGCTGCCCCCGGAGCCACTACCGCCCCTTGGGGAAGAGGAGGAGGAAAATCCACGTCAGTGCCAAGAACACAGGACCCGTCCACAGAGGGCCCCTCAGGTGTGACAACCCCAGAGGCGCCCGCAGCCGACCTGGGCTGAGAGCCACTTCTCTCGCGGAAGCTCAAGGACCTATGCTGAGCCTCCCTCTCCCTCCCTAAAGAGGGAAAACCCAGAGGTTTTCTAACTTTGCACTCACTGTCCATGTATCAGCCATGTCTAGTTTACCTCCCCAGCACGGCAGACCGCCTCCCTGCCTTCCCCACCCCCTGCAGGCGGCTCTCGGGGGCTGGGGGGGGCGCCCTTCCTCCCTGAGGCCAGCCCTGCTGGGGCAGCAGGTGTAATAGAAAAGACCAGATCTGACTGCCTATTAGATCTGTTCTTTTTCCTTTAACCCTCTGCTGTTTTCCAGGCTGTCTTACCAGCTCTGCACCTTTTGGAAATCAATGTTGCCTTCAGCCTGAAATTGACAGAAGAGCCTGTTCTCAAGGCTCTCAGCCTTCAGGATAAAACCTCTTTTGCTCTCCCATACACACAAGCAGCTGCAGAACAGAAAGTAACATTTGTTTTGTTAGAGGTTTTACAGGGGCCCCATGAGCTGACCCACAACTGCAAAAACAAAGAATTCCTGCACCAAGGACTTTGCACCAACCACCCACAACCCCTCTCCTTTTTAGCGTAAAAGGAGCCTGAATTCTCACTCGGAGAAGGTGGCTCTCCAGGACATTAGCCTGCCATCTTCTCGGTCAGCTGGCTTTCCAAATCAACTCACTATTCTTTACCCCGACACCGCGTCTCCCGATTTCTTGGCCTGTCGTGCGACTTGCGGAATGAGTGTGGACTTGGAAACACAGGGAAGGAAAGCCAAGTCAGGACTCTCACCCTCTGCCTCTGCTCAGAATACCACCAACGGGTTGCTGGGACAGTGGACGGAAAACTGAGGCTGCAACACGACCATGAGCACTGGGCCTGGGTGGGAGAGATGGCGGGTGCTGTCCGAAGCGCACCCGGCCTCCTTCCGAGTCACATCACACCCACGTCCCCAGACCCAGGGAGGCCTGGAGCCCCACACAGCAGAGCGCCTCCAAACCTGCAGATGCCCAGTGACCGGTCCACTGTGCACCCTCTGGCGCCCTCCTCCCCGCTCCTCCTCCTTCTGCCCCGCTGGCTCAGCCCTGGTCCCACCACATCCTCACCCAGGGCCAGCACTGCTGCAGGAACACCCTCGGCAGGCCGCCCAGCCTCACGCCCTCAGGTCCGCACACCTGGTTGGTGCAGCTCTGCCCCTTTCCAGCCCTCACCACCGACTCTCCAACCGCCTGCTCTCCCGCCCTCCGCCCCCAGTCCTACAGAGCGCCTCCTCTGGTCACGGCATCCTGCCCTCCAGGGTCGACAGGGCCTGCACAATCCTGGGCCTGCACACAACTGGGCCTGCACACTCCTGGACCTGCGCACTCCTGGACCTACGCACACCTGGGCCTGCAGGAACCTGGGCCTGTACACTCCCGGGCCCGTTCCGTATTGTATCTGCACACTTCTGGGCCTGCACGCTCCTGGACCTGCGCACACCTGGGCCTGCACGAACTTTGGCCTGTACACTCCTGTATCTGCTCACTCTTGTGACTGCATACTCCTGGGCCTGTACAACCCTGGGCCTTCTCTCTCCTGGGCCTGCCCCAGTTCGGCCGGCACTCTCCTGGAGCTGCACACTCCTGGGCCTGACCTATCGTACGCCTGCACAGTCCTGGATCTGCACACTTCTGGACCTGCTCCCTCCTGTGCCATCACCCTTCTGGGACTGCACACTTGTGCGCCTGCACACCCCTGTGCCTGACACACCTGGGCCTGCACGCTCCTCGGCCTGCACACTCCTCTTGTCTGCACACTCCTGGGCCTCACCTATCCTACGCCTGCACAGTCCTGGATCTGCACACTTCTGGGCCTGCTCCCTCCTGTGCCATCACACTTCTGGGACTGCACACTTGTGCGCCTGCACACTCCTGTGCCTGACACACCTGGGCCTGTACGCTCCTGGGCCTGTACACTCCTGGGCCAGCCCTGGCCTGGGCCTGAATACTAATGGGCCTGCACACTCCTGGGACTGTACCCTCCTGGGCCAGCACACTCCTCTGTCTGCACACTCCTGGGCCTGCACAACCCAGAGCCTGCACACACCTGGGCTGAACACTCCTGTGCCAGTACACTCGTGTGCCTGCTCCCTCCCGTGTCTGCACATTCCTGGGCCTGTACAGTCCTGGGTCTGCACACTCTTTGGCCTGCACACTCCTTGGCCTGTTCCGTATTGTGTCTGCACACTACTGGGTCGGCACACCCTAGAGCCTGCACACTCCTGGGCATGCCCTCTCCTGGGCCTGCACTCTCTTCGGCCTGAACACTCCTAAGCTTGCACACTCCTGGACTTGTACACTCCTGGGCCTGCCCTGGCCTGGGCCTGCACACTAATAGGCCTGACACTCCTGGGAATGCACACTCCTGGGCCTGCACACTCCTCTGTCTGCACACTCCTGGGCCTGCCCCATTTGGCCCTGCCCTCTCCTGTGACGGCCCTCACCTGTCCTGCACACACCTGGGCCTGAACACTACAGGCCCTGCACACATCTGGCCCTCTACCCTCCAGGGCCTGCCTTCTACTGGGACCGAACAATCCCTCGTCTGCACACTCCTGGGGCCTGCACGCTCCTGGGCCTTTCCGTGCCTGGGCCTGCCCCCAATTCGGCTGGCCCTCTCCTGGACCTGCACACTCTTGGGCCTGCACACTCCTGGGACTGCACACTCCTGGGACTGCACTCTCCTTGGCCTGCACACTCTTGGGCCTTCTTCCTCCCGTGCCTGCACACTCATAGGCCTGTTCCAACCTGTGCCGGCACACCTCTGGGTCTGCACACTACTGTGATGCATACTCCTGGGCCTGCACACTCCTGGACTTGTACACTCCTGGGCCTGCCCACTAATGGGCCTGCACACTCCTGGAAATGTACCATCCTGGGCCTGCACACTCCTCTGTCTGCACACTCCTAGGCCTGCACACTCCTGGGCCTGCACATCCCAGAGCCTGCACACACCTGGGCCTCTACACTCCTGGGCCAGTACACTCGAGTACCTGCTCTACCCCGTGTTTGCACACCCCTGAGACTGCACAGTCCCAGGTCTGCACACTCTTTGGCCTGCACACTCCTAGGCCTGTTCCGTCTTGTGTCTGCAGACCTCTGGGGCTGCACACTCCAGGGCCTACACACACCTGGGCCTGCACGAATCTGGGCCTGTTCACTCCTGGGCCTGCACACTCCTGTCTCTGCACACTCCTGGCCTTGGATACTCCTGGGACAGTACACTCCTGGGACTGACCTGCCCTGGGCCTGCACTCTCCTGGCCCTGGACAAGCTTCTGTCTGCACACACCTGGGGCTGCACACTCCTGGGCCTGCACACTCCTGGGCCTGCCCTCTCCTGGGCCTACACTCTCCTTGGCCTGCACACTCCTGGGCCTGCTCCCTCCTGTGCCGGCACACTCCTGGGCCTACTCCCACTTGTGCCTGCACACTCCTAGGCCTGTTCCCACCTGTGCCGGCACACTCCTGGGACTACACACTCCTATGTCTGCACACCCCTGGGCCTGCACACTCCTGGACCTGTACACTCTTGGGCCTGCACAATAATGGGCCTGCACACTCCTGGAAATGCACCCTCCTGGGCCTGCACACTCCTCTGTCTGCACACTACTAGGCCTGCACACTCCAGGGCCTGCTGACTTCTGTGTCTGCACACTCTTGGGCCTGCCTTCTCCTGGGCCCGCACAATCCCTCGTCTGCACACTCCTGGGCCTGTACGTTCCTGGGCCTTTCCTCGCCTGGGCCGCCCCCAATTAGACCCGCCCTCTCCTTGACCTGCACACTCTTGGGCCTGCACACTCCTGGGCATGCCCTCTCTTCGGCCTGTACACTCCTGGACCTGCACACTCCTGGACTTGTACACACCTGGGCCTGCCCTGGCCTGGGCCTGCACACTAATGGGCCTGAACACTCCTGTGCCTGCACACTCCTGGGCCTTTCCTTGCCTGCACCTGCCCCCAATTTGGCAGAACCCGGTCCCAGTATCCATCCAACCTGCAGGGGACTGTGTGGGAATCACACAAGGATGTGTGACCAGAAGGCAAAAAAAAAGCAGGGAGCCACTGTGGGGCAGCGCACCCTAGAGGCCTAGATGGGGCACTGGGCCTGAATCTGACATGACAGAACGACCTAGGAGGTCGCATGCCAGAATGGACGATATCAGAGTTGTGTTTAATTTCAACCCGCCGACAGGGAGCTGGGAAGCAGGCGGCAAGGAGGGTGACTTTCCCCAGATCCCAGGGCAGACCCCGGCCTGTGTGGGGTGTGCCCTGCTCCCCACAAGCCCTCTGTGGGGCCCTTCCTTTGCTGAGTCTGTGCATGAGCTCCCTGTGATGCCAGCCCGCAGAGGTGACAGGTGCAGTAGGTGTTTGTGGTTCTAGAGACATGATGGCTTTCCTAGGAAGCAGGGTCCTGAATGATCCCCACTGGGCCAATGGGGGATTGGGGAGACCCTGAGAAGCAGGTGGCTTGTCCAGGGTGACAGCACTGCTGGCGGGGGAGCCGGGTCTGAACCCAGCTGTGTCGTCAGAGCTGTGACCCTGGCTGCATCCAGGCCTCCCCAGGGCAATAGGAGGGGCCGAGTTGGTGTCACTGGGTGGACATGGCATGGGGTGGGAAGTGAGCCATCAGCAGCCCAGAGAGGCCCTTGGGGAGCTTTGTGTAAGGAGGAAGCTTGGGGAAGGGGACCCCAGGAAGTGACCTCACTTCCCTGGCAACAGAGCCCAACAGAACTTGGGACCCAGGTCACCAGGCACCCGCTGTGTAGAGAAGGACACTTCTCAACTGACTTGGCTGGTGAACTCAGCTCAGCTCAGACATGTTTTGTTGCATCCCAAGATCCCGAGGTCGCGGCCCCCGGAAAGCCCGCAGCAACGGCCTTTGCCAACAGTGCCGACAGTGGGTCGGGTCTCACCCCAGGCGCCTCTGGCCTTTTGGCCAGAGGGACCCAAAGGTAACACAGGGAGGCCCAGGGCAGGCCCGCCCAGGCCGGGTCACCACTCAGACCCCACCCGGGTGGCCCCACGGCCCCTTCCTGACTGGTGGCGGTGGGGCAGTCATGTTGGGGGGGGGTCCTGCCTCAAGCAAGAGCAGGCTGAGGAAGGGTCAGAGGCCTGGGGGGCCGATCACGTCCCCAGCCTGGGTCCAAGTGGGCTGGCTGGGATGTGGAGAACCGGGGCAGGGCCCTGCTGCCCGAGGTGGCGCCCATGCCCTAGGGTGTGTCTCTTGCCTCCCGGGTGACTGAGATGACCAAGGTCCCAGTCGGATCTGGCAGCAGAGGGTCGAGTGGGGCAGAAGCAGGAGTGGTCCTGGCCGGGCAGGGCTCTGAGACCTCCGGACCGGGCCGGCTGCCGGTCACTGTCATTGCAGAGCCAGACACCGCAGGATCCGGGGAACCAGGACACTCATGCCACCTCTCCAAGTGAGGGGCTGGTGTGCCACACTGTGGAAGGCCAGCACAGGCTCCAGAAGAGTCTGGGTATGAAGGGCTCCCCACCACCACGGCCTCCTGCCCAGACATCGCCCAGGTCTCTCCCCAGGATCTTGCCCAGGGCTGAGGGGCAGCTCAGCACCCCCGGCTCTGACCTGGAGCACCGTGCCCACCTCCTGGGGATTCAGGTAGAGGACCAGGAGCCCCCCGAAGCAGAGCCCAAAGGTGAGAAGGGCGGGGCCGGTGTGGGTGTGTAGGTGAGGGAGGGCGGAGGGCTGGGCCACACAGGGAGGCATCCCCAAAGTCTGTAGTTGGGACCAGAGCAAAGACTGGCCTCAGACCACCTGTCTGGAAGAATTCAGTCACAGAACAAGTGCCTGTGGGCACTTGCTCAGTGGGAGCTGCCTGCAAAGCTCTGGGAAGATTTCTGTCCTTGAAAAGGCACGTGGAAAGGGAGGCATGTGGGTACCTTTTTCCAGGTTGTGCCTGAGCAG